>NC_041394.2:168460155-168680155 GCF_900747795.2 Erpetoichthys calabaricus
GGCCTAAGAGAAGTTAACAAAACCAGCAATCCTGATTACTCACTGCCCCCTACAGAGCTATTGACAATGCATTTCCAGGGCTCTCTTATTTTCAACTTGCTTGTCCCTACATTGGGTTGTTTAAGTGACATTACACACCACTAGGACTTGACTGCTTTTATCATTCTTCAAGAAATATTAGTTTCAAATTATTTATACAAAGTTTAGCCCCCAGTTGATTTCAAAATATCATACTTTTCTTGCAAATATATCTGGCATGTCAATATGCTTAAATGACATTGTAGTGCATGCACTTCTTCAGCAATGATTCAATATTTACTTTTATTGGGTGATGAACTATCTGCAGGAATATTGGGTTATTTTTACATGGAAGAAGAAGTCATTTTAACTGTCCTATAAATTGTTCACTGGAAACTCAAATGTAATGGCATCCAACCCACTGCAGTCCAATGTGAATGCTGGGCTAGCCATGCCAGAGCCCAAGTCAAACACTTGGTTTCTTTTCTGGATATGGTTTCTTACTGACATGCTATTCTGACGTGACATCACCACCAAGAGCACTGTTGTAGAATCATGCAGCACATAGTGCACTAGGACAATTCAAGGTATCAAACGCCAGCTCACAATTTCATCCACTTTAGCACACTACAGCCTTGCCACACCTACCCTGGTGACATGTGGTACCACATCTGTTGCCAGATATTTATTGCCTAATATGCACTTTATCACAGCTGAGCAGATGTGCTTAGTAGCTGAAAGACAGTTTTCTTTTTTTCTCTGAACCTGCAAGCATTTGCATATTTATATTTATGGTCGAGATTTTACCTTATACAATCACAACTGGGATCTAAGTATTCAGCTGGACAGCCAGGGCTCAGGACACAAGGTTCATAGGCCACTCCTGTGGACAGACCATTTAAGTCAATATAACTTTGCTCTGCAGCTGCCTATTACAGTTGAATATTTACTACCCAGGGCTGTTTCCTCATCTGTGTCTGTGGTTCAGTTCCCAGAAGAAGGGGGTGTCTGGCTCTACATGCTGCAGGAACAATTTTAAGCATGCAGCTACAATAGAATAATTTAATTTCAACAGAAAACAGAAAAAAACAAATTAAAAAAATTGGACATAAAAGCATGCTTGTTTCGTTAAGATTATTATGATAACAAGCTGTTTGAGAACCTGTGACGCAATATTAGGTCCATTTGAACAGTGATACAGTTTTCATAATTTTTGCTCTGTGCATCACCACAATGGATTTGACGTGAAGTAATCAAGATGTGATTGACTTGTAGTATTGCAGTTTTAATAGACCAATATTTAATGTTTATGATTTATTGGTTTATTTTAAGTAAATTTTCTTTGCAAATGTACATAATGCTCTAAGATTATTATTGGAACATCTTATTTATTAAAATAAACCAGTTTTATTTTTTTAGAGTTAAAGTAAAAATAATAATATTACATTGGTAACCACGCTTGTGTCTCATTGAATACAATGACACCATCTTATGTACTAGATAGATAGATAGACTATGCAGTCATGATAGCTTTACTCTTGATTATGTCCAGAATGAATGAAAATTTACATTGTTTTTCTTTTTAAAATCCTGTTTGTGATAGTTACAATTGTGGCAGTGTTTGGACAATAAAGTTAATTGCATTTTGAAACGCCAAATGTTTGTGATGAAGGCAAATTTCTGTTTCTTTGGAAATATAAGCAAACAGTCACAACATCTAAAATGATAAATAATTTTTAAAGTGTTACATAAAATCTCAGAAACAATTTATCATTGGCATGTTCTTAATATGTTTTGTATCTATCTTTCTTTGTCATACAAGGCTCATAATACACAGGCCCTGTTGTTTTACTGGACACTTTCTGAGCCTACTTGAATACATAATGATTTTCACCTCAGTACTAAACTTAATAAACACATTTTCACATAAATTAGGTGCTTTTTCTTTTTTCCTGATAAGGAACATCTGAAATACAACATTTATGTGTCATACTGTTCACAATTTCAGTTTAAAATACTAACAGCTTCATCTTAAGCACTTTGTCACCCTCCTCTACTGCACATACATGTTTTAGTGATTTCTTGAATACTGCACACTAGAGTTCATTTTAATTCTAGGCAACATGCTGGTTGTCAAGCTGTGAGAAGCTCGATTAATCTCCATTCAGCTCAGATGGCAGAGTGCAGGACAGTGATAAAAACACAGTGCTTTGGCTGCCTCATTTCAATATAGGCATTGATTTAATTGCTAGGCCAGCCAACAGAAAAAATGAAAATAATATTTCCCTAATCTTAATCTTTTTTTTTGGATCAAAACTGGGAATGTGAAAAAAAATGTTTCCCAGGGAATGTCTGGAGGGCTGGAAGCTAAAATCTTGTATGAAAATAATATTTATTGAAAAGTATTATTGATTTAGTTTTTGTGTTAGTTGCTACAAAGAAGTTGATTGTTAATAAAAGGCAGCACATGGGATTGCTTCAAAGTATTTACATTTTTCTGGTAAGTGGCCATTTTAAGATTGAAACCAAGCTCTAAGGTAGGGTAGGTAAGGTTATCATTCATCATTTTTAACTTATGCATGCTTAAAAAAACAACAGTTTATTTTTTTTTGCAGATTTCTTCATAGATGTGTGACTTGTGGTGATTACTAATAGTAAAAGCAAAAAACAAAATTTAAAATAACATAACATCCAGCGCATAGCAGAATTATTATAATATTTTGAAAATCAAATATCTTGGGACTCACAGTACTTCCATAGTGTATACACTTGTCAGTGCTACTGTAGGTATTGTAGGTAGTCTGTCATCCCCTCTGTGGTATTCAAATGATCTGAATGACCATGGGAAGACCAAAGTGTCCTGAGTAGCATTTAAATTTTATGGCAGTGATGATGAGCACTTGGGGTCAGACTATAATTATAACTTTTGACCTAAAGGTAAAGTAGTACCCAAGAGTTACTGTACATTAACTAAATTTCAGGTTTCCTATTTGTTGTCAGTTATATTTGCAAAAAAAAAAAATTCAGTAACTCCATGTTTCACTTACCTATAGTGACAATCAATTCATTTGAAATTTGCAATAGCACTAATGAAATGAAAATTATTATTTCTAGGGTAGAACTATGGGAAAGTGGTACTGTGTCCTCAGAGCTTCAGGGCATAGGGTATGAATTTGCAAGTTAGTCTAAACTTGTTTCTTATATCTGCATGGGTCTTCTTTGGAAGTTTAGGTTTTCTCCTGCCTCTCAAGGATGTGCAGGTTAGACTGATTGGCAGCTGTAAATCATTTCACTAAGCATTTTCACTTTTGACATTCTCTCCCCAGATTAGATGTTGTTTGCTAGTTGCATACAAATGTATTTTACTATACACTTTTACATTAACACTAGAATTCCTGAAGCAGGCCCGGAGTGGCTAATCAGGAGAAACAGGAAAATTCCCGGTTGGCCGGCTAGGTTTATGGGCCACAAGGGCCGGTGTTAAATTCGAATCAACATACATGTCACACACTATGCTGCAACTACTGCTTCTGCACTCACAGGTACAGCCAGCCAACGCTCACTGTGTAACCTGCTTTAACGTGTGCCATGTGACCACAACCAGCCAATCACACAGAGGCTGGTGTGTAGGGCTGATTGCCTGTTATCCAGAGCCTTATAGTAGAGAGGATCTGCAGTTGCCAAGCTACTTTCCTCTGAGAGACGCCCGAGAGTAGATGGGTGGTAAAAAAAAAAGCAAAGGTGGTGCTGAAAAGGCGAGAATAAAAAAACGTAAGGCACTTGAAAATGATGTGGCCAAATGCGCCAAACTGAGTGGCTTTTTAATTACAAACCCTCAGTTTGAGAGCAAAAGTCTAAGTGGAGACGGTGAAAAAAGTAAGTAAGCTATGGTGGCGGACGGCTGGGATGCCCCTACGACATTGGATCCGGGAGAGCAGCCATGGGATGCACGCTGTCTCCTCCAAAACACTTGGTGGCAGTCCCCCTAGGTTACATCGGGGCCACAATGGTGGAACACTGGAACTCATCCCTGTTGGGCTCCATGGCCACCGCCTGGGGGAGCTGCAAAGCTTAATGAGCCCGTCTGGGCAGGAGCGCAGCCACACCCGGAAGTGCAGCTAGAAGCAGGTCAACGGGTGGGTTATAAGAGGAGCCTGCCTGCACTACTCAGGACGCTGGGTCGGGAGGAGGAGGACGAAGCTGCCTTGGGAGGAGTGGAAGAAAGAAGAGTGTGGTTTGGGGTGTTTTATTTGTGATTTGGGACTGTGTTGTGCTTGTGGGGTTCACGGGGAAGACATGCCCCACAGGTGAAGAAAAATAAATCTTTTGTTTATTTTGCCCGTGCCTCTGGTGTCAGTCTGTGTCGGGTCAGCGCCAACCAAGTGCCTTTATCACACTACGAATTTGCAAAGCATTTGTTTGTATCACACAGACTACGCCATAACACCACATAATTAATTTACATGATTCATAAACTTAAACAGTAATTTGCAGGCAGTGCCGTATTTTGTTTAGAGCACTGCTTATTGTGACACTGATGCCACCTAAATGAGACACTTTTGTCACTGTGAAGGGTTTAGGTGAGCTCATTATAGGATGGATTAGTTCAGTTTCACTATAACCACCTTTTATATCTCATATTACTACAGACTGATTATACTTTTTCTACATGTTAAGTTTGTAAATACACAAAATCCACTACTGAAAGTGAATAGAAGGAAAATAAGACAATTTTTCAGTGAGAAAAATCTTAATTGTTTTGTTAAAAGCATGTTCCATGTCAACCTTGCTAAAGCCTTACAGAATGTTGTTTTTTATTGTAATGCAGGTGCAGATGAGTCTCATAGGGATAGGGATACTGAAGGAAGTGTGAATAAAAGAGAAGAGTCTACTCAGGGGCAGATTAAACAGGCCACAGCAATTCAGCTGCAGAAATTTGAAGATGAGACTGTTGATAACTTTGATTACTTTGCTCGTCCTCAGTTACAGGACATAAATGCATTTTTTTCATTTCATCCACAACAATCTCCAAGTTGTCCTATTCTAAAAGTTTACAACAGAAAAAATGGAAACAACCATAAATGGTTGACTTTCTGTGAAAAAAATTAGTCTCTCTACTGTACTGCATGTCTGCCATTTGGTCCGTTTTCTAGTGATAGCCCTTTCATAAAGTGAGGCATGAAAACATGGAAACATGTTCACTAAAGAATAGAGGAGCATAAAAAAGTAAGATGCACAAAGATAGTGCAGATGGCGCCGACTGTTGAGGCACGCCGTCAGCCGCTCTGGCTTTTTTGTTTCTCGTTAGTCCTGCTTTTTTCTCGGCTTACTTGCTCCTGTGATGCTCTTCCTGACTCGATGATTCGTTATGATCGCTTCACCCTTCTGGTTCTTCGAACGAGTGCGGGGGTTTCTCGACATTTGACTCCGGAGTTCAGTCAAACCTTTGGCCGACTGTTTGAGGAAGTCCCAGCCTTCCTCATCACTGTCCACGAAACGCCGCCGCCGGGGGAAGCGTGGAGGCACCAGGGCTTGGCTCCGAGCCTCCCGGATCCTCTCTAGGAACAACTCTCCTGGCTCCCAACATGAGTCAATGCTCCCGGAATGCCTCTTGCCCTCGGATGCTCCGGTACACCTCCCTGCCTCGTTCCGTCACCGCCGCCGGGGGGTGAACTTTAACAACCTACGCCGCATCACGACAATGTCAGCCGCCACGGCTGGTGCGTCTTTGTTAACGTCGTCCCAGCCGGTTCGTTTTGCGCTGATAAATGCCAGATCGGTCGTGAACAAAACTTTCATCCTGAAAGACTTTTTTCTTTCCAATGGCCTGGATTTTTTATGTACTGCTGAAACCTGGATTTTACCGGGTGAGACGCTCTCACTCACTGAAGTTTTGCCCCCGGGATGTTCCTTTATCAACACGCCGAGAGCGCAGCGCCGCGGCGGGGGCTTATTGACCTTATTTAAATCTGATTTTATCTGCAACCGCCCTTCCCTTCTGCTTTCATTTTCCCCTTCAATCTTTGAGCTCAGTATGTTTGAACTTGTCTGTTCTTCACCGCTGCTGTGCACACTCATCTATCGCCCCCCAAAATATAATAAGGACTTTTTAGACGAATTTGCAGCTTTTTTGGCTGATATTACCTGCAGATATGATCGCTTCCTTTGTTTGGGTGATTTTAATATCCATGTTTGCTGTCCTGTTAAACCTCTAGCAAAAGACTTTCTGGACATTATTGACTCCTTTGGTCTTTCTCAACTAGTGAATGGACCAACACATGGACAGGCTCACACACTGGACCTGGTTCGTTCTCGCGGTCTCAGAATCAGTGACTTGGACATTCTGCCTCCCAGTTTTTCTGATCACTCGCCTGTTCTGTTTAATTTGGATTTGGTCTCTGCTGAGCATGGTAAATCGACCACTACCCGTCCCTTCCGTGTCATTTCCCCTTCTGCTGCTGAAGATTTTGCAGCTGCTTTTTCATCTATCTCCACATCATGTGAATCCACGGATGCTGATGTTTTATTGCAAACCTTCTATACTTCCTGCTGTTCTGTGATGGATGTTGTAGCCCCACTCAAACGGAGACAATCCAAAGTCAAGCATGACCCATGGCTAAATGAACAAACTCGCTCCATCAGGCAAAACTGTAGGCGGGTAGAACGTAAATGGAGGAAAGATGGTCTCACTGTTACCTTTGACTGCATGAGAGACATGTGGTCTCAATACCAGAGAGCAGTCAGAGGTGCAAGGAACCGTTTTTTCACTGACATCATCTCAAAAAATTCTGGCAATCAACGTGTCTTATACAAAACACTGAATGCTGTCCTCTCTCCAGCTGCAACTGTTTTCTCTTCTCCCTCCAATGATCTTTGTAATCAGATCCTTACGTTTTTTCTGGATAAGGTCACGAACATTAGATCCCAGATCTCCATTTCTTCTTCTGGCTCTGTTGATTTAGCCGTTCCTGTACACGGCTCCCTCACCAGCTTTGAACCCATTTCGCTCCCCCATCTGGAAAAAATCGTCGCCTCAATGAAACCTTCGGGCTCTCCGGACGATGTGGTGCCGTCCAGACTGCTGAAAGATGTCTTTCTTGTGATTCGATATGATGTCTTAAAGATCATAACTAGTAGTCTGTCTTCGGCTATAGTTCCTCGTGCTTTCAAACACGCAGTTGTACATCCAATCGTGAAAAAACCTGATCTTGACCCTGCCATTTTCTCCAATCTTCGTCCAATTTCCAAACTACCTTTCCTGTCAAAATTACTCGAAAAAGTAGTTTATGAGTAATTAATTCATCACCTACAGGACCATCAGGTAATGGACCTTTTTCAGTCAGGCTTTAGGCCCCAACACAGCACAGAAACCGCGCATTTACGTGTCCTAAATGATGTCCTTTTGGCATTGGACTCAGGACTCTACGTGATTATGGTTCTTCTCGATTTATCTGCTGCCTTCGACACAATCGACCACGACATCATGATCTCCCGACTCGAATCCTGGGCTGGTGTATCTGGCTTAGCCCTCGACTGGTTCAGGTCATATTTCTGCAACAGGACTCTTAGAGTCATGCTAGACAATTTTTCGTCTGAATCAGTCCCACTCCCATGTGGTGTCCCCCAGGGTTCCATTTTGGGGCCACTACTTTTTTCAATTTACATCCTGCCTTTAGGTGCAATTTTTAGAAAACATGCAATCTCGTATCACCTATATGCTGATGACTGCCAAATTTATTTCTCCCTCAAGTCAACTGACTCCACTAAACCTCTTCTCGACTGCTTATCTGACATTAAGGACTGGCTGGCTGTAAACTTCCTTCACCTGAACGATTCAAAAACCGAGGTCATTGTTTTTAGTCCTGACCGCAAACAGACCCTACCCCTTGGCCTCGACTTTCTTCCCATTCCAGTAACTTCGTCTGTTTCCAATCTTGGAATCAAAATGGATATGGTCCTGAAAATGGATGCTCAAGTCAACAGCACAGTAAAATCCTGCTTTTTCCATCTCAGGCGAATTGCCAAACTCAAACCAATTCTGTCTTACCACCTCCTGGAATCAGTAATCCATGCATTCATTACGTCCCGGCTCGACTATTCTAATTCCTGCCTATATGGTATTAGTAAAGCCACTCTTTCTAGACTCCAATTGGTTCAAAATGCGGCTGCAAGGCTTTTATCTGGAAGCAGCAGGAGCCAACACATTACACCGATTTTAAAAACCCTACACTGGCTGCCGGTTAGATTCAGAATTGATTTTAAGATACTCCTCTTAACCTATAAGGCACTAAATGGTCTAGCCCCTGCCTATTTGAGTGTCTTGCTCCATCGTCACAATCCCCCTCGTGTTCTTAGATCCGCAGATCAGCTGCTCCTAACCGTTCCCAAGGCACGTTTTAAAGTTCGTGGTGAAAGGGCTTTTTCCGTCTGTGCACCTAGGCTCTGGAACTCCTTACCTTTAGTGGTTAGGCAAGCCGCTTCAGTCGCCACATTCAAATCACACCTAAAAACGCACTTCTTCACATTGGCTTTTAATTCTTAACCTGTCTTATTTCCACTTGCTTTTTGCTATTTCTCTGTTTTATTGGGTCCCCTGACCTGTTTTTAGTGTCTCTGTTTTAATTCTCTCTTAATGTTTGTTTTTAATATTTTGCTTTTAGTCTTGCTTGTTTTAACTGTACAGCGCTTCGGTCAGTTGTAATGCTGTGTTTTTAAGCGCTTAACAAATAAAAATGGTATGGTATGGTATGGTACTTTCTGAAAGCACAAATGGCAGATGTCAGAAGCCTATTGATCAGGAACCAAATGTCATTACTTGTTGAACAAGTTGAAAAGAAACGTCAGGTGATGGAGCATGTAGTTGATGTTACAAAAGTTATTGCAAATGTGGTCTTAGCTTCAGAGGTGATAAAGAAGAGGCTGCTTATAGCTTAGAAAACATTGCTGTTAACAATGGAAATGTCCTCAAACTGATTTTGCTATTAAGCAAATATGACATTTGCCTTCAGCAGCATGTAAATGCCTGCACAGAAAGTAGCAAAAAGCAGCACGAAACTGGTGCAAAAGGCAGAGGCTCTTTAGTTACCCTGCTGTCTAAGGACATGTTCAGCAAAGTTGTGGATGTAATCAGTCAAGTCATAAAGAGAACAATAGCAGAGGAAGTTAGACAGACTGGCATGTTTTTGGTTCAGATAGACACAACGCAGGATATCAGCTCTAAAGACCAAAAGATATTATCCATGAAAGACTGTTTGCCATAGTGGACTGTGAGTTATCTACAGGGCAACATTTTGCAGAGATCCTGAAAAAAGTGCTAGAGAAGCTCAATATTGACATCAGCACATGTGTGGGCAACTCAACAGATGGTGCAGCTTATATGCAGGGTCAATATCAGGGGTTTTCTGTACTTCTCTCTGAGCAGTCTCCCTCTCAGATTCATGTATGGTGTTATGCACATCATTTAAATCTTGTCCTTGCAGACAGTATTGTGGAAAGTGCCTCCCTCTTCTCACTGCTTAATGAAATGGCAGTTTTCTGGAGAGAGTCATACAAGCACATGCAGAAGTGGGAACAGATGAGTCAGGACATAGACCACAGAGGACTTTGCCCAATAGGGCACACAAGGTGGTGGGCTAAGGATCAGGCACTAAGCAAAGTATTTGGGTGTTTTGGGAATCCTCAGGAAGCCTTGTTTTTTGAAGTGTTTTGACTTTACAAACCATTGTAGAGGACAGTGCACAAAAGCCAACTGTGAGGGTTAAGGCAAAAGGATTCATAGAAGGCCTTCTGAAATATGAAACAGTGCTCATTGCTCAAATTTTCCTACACATTTTTGAGCAGACATCTCCTTTATCAAAATACTGTACTTACAAACAAAGGGAATGGATATTATCACAGCTTAACTGCTGGTTGAAGGGACAGAGGACAGTCTCAGGAAGAGTGCTAGGGACTTTGAAGGAGTTAAGTTTGTGCAGTGGGCTAACAGAAAGCTGCAGGAGGAAGAAGAGTGTGAGCTGGTGGTGCAAACTGCCCTTTCTGAGCGAAGTGTTGGAAAAAAGAAACAAATGCCACGGGAGCTTGCAGAAGATGAGTCATTAGCATCAGCTATCACTTACTTCACTGTTAATGTACACAGTGTCATTTTAGACACAGTGACTGACAATATCCATAGAAAGTTTTCTGCTAATGCAAAACTTTGTTCATATTTTGCCCATCTAAATCCTAGAAACTTTGCTCATGTGAGAGAAAATGGGCTTCCAAGTTCAGCTCTGGAAGAAATAAGCAAATGTGTGCTTAAGTTTGACAGTAGAGCTACAGTTGGCGCATTATGTGAAGAAGTGTGCAGCCTTGCATTCCAGTGGGAGAAGTTAAAGATGTCCCCCATGCAGTGTTACATTATCAGGACAGCCAGTGAAATGTTACAAGGAAGTCAGGAGGATCTTTCGACAGAACAGCAAGATGCTGAATTAGAAAACAAAACCTGGTCCTCCTGTAAAAACTACACCATTTGTGTGTATTTCATTCTCTTCCAGTACAATCTTCTAACTGATGCATAACATGTGATTGGACTGGCCTACAAGTTGTTATTAACACTGTCCATCACACAAGTAGCCTGTGAGAGAAGCTTCTCAACAGTGAAGTTCATAAAAAACAGTCTCAGAAGCACTAGCCCAAAAGAACCTGGAAGCATACATGCTTATGTGCACTAAGAAAGAAATCCTCATGTCTTTGGACAATGATGTGATTATAAACAAGGTTGCAGAAACCAGTTTGCTACTCAGGCATTCATTAATCCTTTAAAGTTAGCCATGTGTTCATGACAATACAGAGGAAAACATTTTACAAGAAAGTTACACTGTATAACAAATAAGCAAAGAACAGTGCAAATATTTTTATTTTATTTGATCTACTGTATTTGTGGTTAAGGGTTGGAAAATTAGAAATGTAAAGCACAAAAGGAAGAAATTTATGTTGTCATAAAAGACATTGTTTTTGACAATGTGTCATTGCGTCATTGTGTGACTCCTTTGCTTACTTGTGAAAATAAATCAGAATTTGTAAAGTATTATTTCCTTTAATCGGTAAGTGATATTTAAGAAAAATATTGCTGGAGAGGATAATGTAGTTTATATATTGTCGCAGGCGGCTGGGGGGGCGACCCAGCCAGGACGCCCCGGAGGACCGGAGGAGGGCTTACGCCTGCCCCAGACCATGTGGGGGCGACCACCCTGGCGGCTATGGGGACCGCGGGTACAGAGCTTTGATGCCTTGGGAGCCCTGGACCTCAGCACTTCTGCCATACCCGGAAGTGCTGGGGGGAAGAGGATCAGGGACACCTGGAGTGCTTCCGGGTGCAGAGCCGGTACTTCCGCCACACTGGGGAGTGCCGGCGGAAGCTCATCAGAAGACACCTGGAGCACATCCGGGTGTGGATAAAAGGGGCTGCCTCTCTCCATTCAGGGGCTTGAGTCGGGTGGAAGAAGGACAAGGTCTGGGAGGAGGCAAGGAGGCGGCCTGAAGAAGTGAGGCATTTGATGGTGGCCAGGATTTTTGGGGACTTTGGGGTTTGTTGTGCATTTATTGTAAATAATGGATTCTGTAAATAAACGTGTGTGGGGTGAGTTGAATGTGTCTGCCTGTCTGTATCTGGGTCATCTTCCATAATATATATATATCTATATATCTATATCTATATCTATATCTCTCTCTCTATATATATATATATATATATATCTATATCTCTCTCTCTATCTCTCTCTCTCTCTCTCTCTCTCTCTCTCTCTCTCTCTCTCTCTATATATATATATATATATATATATATATATATATATATATATACTGTATATATAGGAACAACCTCAGAGATCTCTGTCCAGAAGGGCGCAGTCCTAGGAACAGCTAAGATACTGCAAAGAACACTCAAGCTCCCAGACCTCCGGTAGAGGGCCGGAGCTTGAAGTGAATATGCAACCACCCATGTGAAAGAAAGGGTGAGCTGAGAGTTTTAAAAATAATATGTGGGTGTATACTGTATATATATACTAGTTCAAGTCTGTTTATCTGGCTGTGAGGTACCTGGAGTTGTATAGGGTAAATAATATATCGTTATTTAGAATACATAAATGTCATGTGTGTTCCGTGTCTACAACGATCTGTCTAAGTGTAAGATGACAGGAAATGCTGAACACATAGCTAAAACAGAAACGTTTTCCATTTTATACTAATAATGACGTGAAGTGTATATAATGTGTTAAGTGTTTAGTCCAAATATCAAATAAACGTGTGCTTTTATTCAAGAATATAACCAAAGTAAAAAAAAATCAATTTTTATGTTGCTTTCAATGAGTTACAAATCCAAGCTCAAATGTCAATCAACAGAAAGTTGATCTGTATTCTTGGATGGTGCAGTGGTAAGAACTGCTGCCTTATAACCAAAAGGTTCTGGCTTTGAGTCCAGGTGCTCTGCGTTTTGAGTAGTGAACTGTTGTTATTATTACTATAATATAATAAAAACATACATTTGATTTAAGTTTGTAACACACGGTGTAAATTTTTGCTACTTGTAAAAGTTAGTGCTCTTTTTTATTATTCAGTTTTATTCTGTCAGTGACCTTCAAGTGGTACAACAAACTTGCCTTTCTCTCTCTGGGTTGATGACGTTTATCTCCATTCTTTTCACAAGAGCAGCAGTGACCACATTTGATGCTGTGGTTGATGCCTGCTCAGAACTATTTGTTGTACTGGCAATCAAAGATACAATGTCTCGTTACTGCTATCAGACAATAATAAAATAAAGCACTAACTTTTACAAGTAGCCAAAATTTACACCGAGTGTTACAGACTTAAGTCAAATGTATGTTTTTATTAAATTATAGTAATAATAATAGCAGCTTACTACTCAAAACTCAGAACGCCTGGACTCAAACTTTTTGGTTATAAGGCAGCAGTTCTTACGTCTGCACCATTCAAGAATAAATCTCCATTTCCTGTCAATTGACATTTGAGTTTGGGTTTGTAACACATTGACAGCGACATGTAATCTGAATGATTTTTTTTTCTTTGGTTATATTCTTGAATAAAAGCGCACGTGTTTATTTGATATTTGGACTAATGTCTGCTTTGGGTATGTGTTTAGCATTTCTTGCCTCACATTTCCTTTCATCTTACAATTACACAGATCATTGTAGACGCGGAACATACATTAAATATATTTATTCCAAATAACGATGTATTATTTACCCTGTACAACTCCAAGCACCTCAAACCCAGATAAACACACTTGAGCTCTGAGAATCTTCTTTGCGACTTGAATTGCGTCAATGAGGGGATGTGATAGCAGGCTTCTTCCTGCTTGTGCTGATCGACATATTTGCAAAACAAAAGACACTAATGGAGAGGTGCAAAGGAATATAAGGTAGCCCGGGATTATGAGTTTTTTTGTAGGCTTCAGGGATTCTTTTGTTAAGGGTGGCATGGTAGCACAGTGGTAGCCCTGCTGCCTTTCAGTTAAGAGACCAGGGTTTGCATCCTAGGTCCTCCCTGTGTGGAGTTTACATATTCTCACTATGGCTGCATGTGCTTCTTCCAGGTACTCCTGTTTGCTCCAACAGTCTAAAGGCATGCAGGTTAGGTGAATTAGTGATCGTAAATTGGTCCTAGTGTGTGACTGGGGTGTGTGTGTGTGTTTTTACTCTGAGGTGGACTGGCACCCTGCTCAGAGTTTGTTCCTGCCCTGCACCCTACACTAGTTGGGAGTAGGCTCCAGCTGACCCCTGTGACCCTGTTTAGGCCTTATCGAGTTAGAAAATGACTGACTGCCTGACAATAAATAAGTGGACTTATGGAGTCAGAAAAATAATTTTAGATAGCGCTGTGGGCAGCTGAAGTTTAATGTGACTAAATTTAACAGTTTACCCATAGGAAGTAACAATATTATGTATAATAACACCATTAGGAGACTGAAACTTCAAACTAGAGATATGTGTTCCCACAAAAAGCTTTCGGGCAGGACTGAGGAATAAGTTGCAGGGCTGAAATTAAATCAGTCTTTAAATATATTTTGTTTTTCCCTTTCAGCCACAGTTTTAAGCAGTATGTACCAACCCAGCACATAGACAGTGGAACATAGTAGGTACATATTAGGCACTCATCCTGGGTTAGACGTAAACTGCATGATAGTGGAAGGCAATTGAAAGGGGCATTGCCTGTCTTGAAAAAGCTCTTAAAAGTGATTTTATATCCATTAAAATAGACAAAAGGAAACTGTTTTGTATATTTATTTTCCATTTTCTTTAATAAGTGTGGAAACCAGCTGTTTCCAGTTGCAATGGATGTTTAACTCTGAATCATCACATTTCAGGCACCACTTGCCATAGCATGAAGTAAATGGTCACTCACTACAATCAAAAAAGTGGCAGATGAATGAAAATATCTAAATGTTACTGTATTTGTTAGAATATCTGACCATATGACAGAATCTTTGGCAAAGGTGTTATTGAATTTACACCAAGCACAATTGATACATGCATGCATTTCTGAGGGGGTTACACTGGATTTGTGGGACCCAACTCAATTATTTAAAGTACTGTGTGTAATTTTAGTGATGCTTGTTGGAGTAAGGTTAATGTGTGCTTAAGTGGGTGGAGCAGAAATAAACCTTTAGAATGCGTTTAGGAGGTGTGTTAAGATATCACTACACTACTAGTTCTCTTCATAAACCATGTAGGAATCCTAGTCAACTCACCATTGTTCGCATCAATTTAGTCATTGTAGAAAGCAATTAAGAATAACAGAATGCTAGGTTACATGGCACACAGTGTGGAAAAAAAAAGTTTAAAAAGGTGCAATGCTCATGAGAGACCTCATCTGTAATATTGTGCAGTAGAAGTGTATTGGGTAGTAGCATTTTCAAAACCTACAAAACAGAAGCATGATATTTTGAAAAAAATGGATTGTTCTTATTAGGACTTTTGTTATGTTCCTCTTTATTAATTAATTTCTTTATTTCCAAAACCGGTTACACTGCTGACTAGTAGTACTAACTGTGCTTGTAAACACTAATTGAATACAACATTTTTCAATCAGAAAAATTATCAGGCATAGCTAAATGGGTGACTGAATAAACTGAGAATCTGTGTTTTAGGCTCAATTAATTTTGAAGTTTGAAGTCACTATGTTAAAAGAAACATAAATTAAAAAATGCAGAAAAATAAAAAGGAGGAGGAAGAGCTGAGTTGCAAAATCAGCTAAGTACAGGAGACAACGTTTTGTGAAAAGGAGAAAAATAATTTTTAAGTATTTGAAATGATATTTTTAAAATTCTTTTTGCAGAATGTTGGTTGTTACATTACTGAAGGTCAATTGCTGGACATCTCAGAAATCTGAATATTTTACATTTTTGTAAAAAATAGGAAAAAAATGTACTTAGCAGGTTTTGACATTAAATCAATGCTATTCCATAAACCTATAAGTAGAAACTTTCATCAAAAGTGCTCTGGATCTTGAAATATTTTTATTATATAACAAATGAAATACAGAGCTTTTAGTCTCTAAACTATTTAGCTAAAAAGTAATGCTAAAAGTCATGAATTCTTGTTAAGCATTGTTTAAGTAGTAAATTAGAAAAGTGATAAGCAATCTCTAGAATGTCAATATTCTACATCGTCTTCATCATATATTTCAGTATCACTGTCTGCCATTGGTGTAGTGTTTTTGTTGGCTGTTCCAATGATTAGGAGGTAGAACTCTTTAACTTCTTCTGATTGTGGATTGTCCATATTGACTCCCATTTTGCTAAGTAACATTTCGACATCCTTTGCTTTTGCTGGATTAACACAGCAATTCAGTGGAAGTGGGTCAACTGACAAGTTGTTTATTTTGCTGCCACGTTTCACAATAGTGTGACTGCAAAAGTCGCCCGAATACATGGTCTTTATGTTTATGTTGCTTCTTGTTATTTCCGCCACTCGAACTTTCGTCAAGTGAAATGGGAGCTTTTTTTTGCAGACTTTTGCAGTTGCAGACTTGTAGTTAAGCACCTGCCAGTCTCTTCCTAAAACTCTGAGTGTGGCATATTCCGATACCACATTGTGGTATTCGTCAGGAAGAAGAATAGTTTCGTATTGGCGAAGCCTTTGTTCAATACGCCCAAAAACTCTGTCCAGAGGCAGGTACGAATGTCCTCGTACAGGATAGTACTGCTGAATGATAATGTTTGGGCGACTACAAACAAAATGCTGCAGTGCTGCCAGCAAGTTGATATTTTTGTTCTGTGCAGCACAGTTATCTGAAAATAATCTTAACAGCTGCACATCCTCTGGGACTTCTTTTGATAAAAAGTCCAAGATGGTACTGGTGCATTCATTTGAGCTTTTCCCTGCCTGGTTTTCACACCAGGTGTAAATAAAAACGTGTTCCTTGTCTTGTGCAAGCCGCCTTCCATCCATAGAATGAATAACAAAAGCCATATTATATGCCCATACTTGTCGGGCATAGAACGCTTCTGAAATTGATGTTTTTGGCAATGGCAGATTTTGCTGAATATCAAAAGCAACAGTCATTGTTTTCACCTCCGGCACGTCGTTGTGATTGAGTAAAGTGTAGAAACGCTTGGCCTGCATCTTATGGATCTGATGAAGCGTAATGAGCTCGGTTGTTTTTGCAGGATCTGATGCTATTCTTATTTCCTCTTTCTTACTTTCGCAAAAGGAACATATATATCGCTCCGTGGGTTGCCGAATGAAAGATTATATTTTGTGTTAAAAATCTTTAAGTACAGATTATATTTTACTTTAATCCCAGGATTTTCTGTACTAAACATTTTCCACATTCATCTAATAGAAAGTTCAGGTGCCAGATATTTTCGGTAAGTTTGATTCTGTCTGCTGTAGTGGCTGCTGCGGCAACGGAAACTCTCAATGTGTTTCATAACTTCTTGCTTTGCTGCCGTCACAGAAGCATTTGGTCGTGCTCCGCCACGGCGATCGGTTTTTTGTAGACCTGTTTTTATCCAGTGGTTAGTCAAAGTGGCTATTCTTGAACATCCAATTCCTAAAACAGAAGAAAATGTCACCAGGCAAACGCGGACCTGCTCCCCTGTTGATTTTCGAATCTGCAATCAGTCCAACAAAAACGTTAAAATTAGGTAAATGAATGATAATAAACATTTAAACCAATAACACCGATGCAAATAATATGAATCATCGTCCAAACATTTTAGGGTTTGGCTAACATGCAACTGTGGAGAGGTGTGGAGAATCAGAACCCTTACCCAAACTCCAATAAATTGTGACTACAATGACTCAGCCTAGATGATCAGCTCAGGTGATCAGCTCCCCAGCGAAGTTGCGCAAATCAAATAATGCATAACTACCACTAGCCAATCCTAATCCTAATCTCTAACCCTAAACCCGATATCTAGAGGTTCGGACAACGGCTAGCTAGTGGTAGTTATATAAAATCACCGCAGCTTAGCCGACTCATTATACCCATAAAATGTAGCTCTCGCTTCTCCAAGCATCCGCATATTCGTAGTTTATCAATATTCAAAATTATTAAGAATATGTTTTGAAAATATCTTACATTGTATTCAACAGTGGTTGCTCGCTTTGCTGGCTTTTTCTTTTGTGGAGCCTTCGCTTTTTTAATGCACATCTGGACCAGAATAAAAGCATCTTGGCTCCGTTTCTCTTGGTTTTTGTAAAAGTTGTTGTGAAACTTTTCAATATCGGTCGGAGTGAGCTGGCCAACGTCGCATCTCGTTCCACGATGCCTACCAACACCTGCATGATTGCAAGAAATCTTTGCCGTCTTTTCAGTGCCGCTGTGTCGTTTCTTCTTTTCTACATTTCTTTTCCAATTCTCAGGATTTCTGCTTCGTTTCCTGGGATTTTTTGATTTAGAAATAGGCTCATCAAACTCCATATTTACGTCCGCCATTTTTTGTCATGCGGCGAATGCGCTGAGATGATTGGCTGGTGTACTTAGCAGCTTTTGGAACTAAGCTGGTTATGTATTTAACAGGTTTTGAAACTCACAGCAAAATTTATAGCACTATATTATGGTAATTAAAAGGTTTTGAAGCCCACTTCAATACCAAGCACATAGCTGACCCTTTGATGAGTCACAACCATGCTTCAACTACAGTTCGCCAAAAAATGTACTTAGCAGGTTTTGGAACTCACCCCTTTCAATTAGCGTCATACACTTACACATAATACTACCTGAAATGAAAAGTACTGAAGTAAAGCTAACTTTTTCTATACTTCCATCTTGAAATAGTAATAAGGTGCTTGTCACAGCATGCACCATGATAACAGTAGCTGTCACCAACTAGACAAAAATAAAAGGTCTTCAGCAAGTTTTCCTTACCCATTTATTTCTTTAAAAATTTCTAGGTAAAGCTTCAACAACATTACTTGCAATGTATTTCAAAGCTAAGCCACATTCCTATTTTAAGTAGTGTCTCTGTTTTCAATCCTTTTAGTTTCCACAAGTGTTCTTAAATCTGTACTTTCCCATTGATCTGAAATGTAATTTGTCACTTAAGGATTTTATAAGCACCTGCTTCTGGTCTTCTCTGCTAAAGCCTACAGAGATTTAAATCCCTTAATATCATTTTAGTTTAACTTAATGTAATATAGTACTTCTTGGAACAGATTTATTGGAACTCACATGAGGGGTATAATCTTACAAATGTGTTTTGCTTAAAATATACACAAAAACAAGGGATAATCACAATGAATGCACACAGGGCCACGAGATGGTGCTTGCTGTAAAAGGTTCTGTATAAATGTTAAAATCTGAAGGCAACTTTTAATAGAAGTTGAACATGTAAATTAAAAAAAATTAATAAGGTTGTATCATTACATTATAGCTTACAAAATCACAAGATACAAAAAAGAAAATATAAAAAATGATCAAGTTTAAAAATACAGTTTATAATTACCAAAACATTTAGCAAGAATATTTTTGAATAGCACTTGTCACAGTTGGCAGAGCTTATTCGAAAACACATTTCCACTCACAATAAAATTTTGAATGAATGAAACATATTTAATTATGGTCTGTCAAAAGATAGATGATTATATTTCTAAATGGCATTATTTCAAAGTGTTCTAGCCAAAACACTAAATGACATTAATGCAAAGTGTTCTAGCCAAAACAATGACTTTTTAAAATGTATTCTCCCAAATAAGACCTCATTAGAAAGAAAAGCAAGCCATTCAGATGCACAAAGTAGAGTTGAATCTAAGATACTACACAGAAACTATGCATAATAAAATCAATAATTTGGAATATAACACAATGTAATATTCTCACACAAATATATTCTCAAACATAATATTATCTTAATCTAATTCAGGGTGCAAAAACTGAACAGAGATAAGTACTAAACAACAAAAAACACTTTACAATCAGCAACTGTCTTAACACTAGAATCCCTGAAGCCTATGAAAAAACTCATTATACTAGGCTATCTTAAATTCCTTTGTACCTCTCCACTAGCGTCTATTGTTTCGCAAATGTGTCAAAAAAATGCAGTACACATGCAGTAAGCGGACTGCTATCCCATCCCCCCTCGCTGCAGTTCAATTCGGAAAAAAAGTTCTCTCAGCTCAAGTCTGTTTATCTTGGTGTGAGGTGCCTGGAGTTGTATAGGGTAAATAATATATACATAATAATATATTGGGCGGCACGGTGGCGCAGTGGGTAGCGCTGCTGCCTCGCAGTCGGGAGACCTGGGGACCTGGGTTCGCTTCCCGGGTCCTCCCTGCGTGGAGTTTGCATGTTCTCCCCGTGTCTGCGTGGGTTTCCTCCGGGCGCTCCGGTTTCCTCCCACGGTCCAAAGACATGCAGGTTAGGTGGATTGGCGATTCTAGATTGGCCCTAGTGTGTGCTTGGTGTGTGGGTGTGTTTGTGTGTGTCCTGCGGTGGGTTGGCACCCTGCCTGGGATTGGTTCCTGCTTTGTGCCCTGTGTTGGCTGGGATTGGCTCCAGCAGACCCCCATGACCCTGTGTTCGGATTCAGCGGGTTGGATAATGGATGGATGGATGGATAATAATATATACATGTTTTTCATATAAAGACCTTCAAGACACATAACCATAAACAGAACTTTGCACGATACCTTTGCAAGCTCTGTTCTGTTGAAGGACATAGGTGTGAAAGATTCACTGACAGGATGACGGCCACCATGTTGCTGCATCCAAACGGTGCCATCTTTCGCCTTTATGCCTGGTGCAGCTGCGTTATTCTTATGCATGAGTGGACATTTCTTGTGGGGTGGGTTTCTGTTCTTTCTCCAAAGTAGAACCCTCATCCTCATCCGAGTTCACCTCTGTTAAATAACATCTTTATTTGAAAACAGCAGTGTCAGATCGGGGGGATCGTGAACGTGACTGAGATAATAAAACTGAATTATAAAAAAAAAAAAAAAAGCTAACCTTTACAAGTAGCATAAATTTACACCAGCTGTTACAGACTCAAATCAAATGTATGTTTTTATTCTATAATGGTAACAATAAGAGCAGCTCACTACTCAAAACACTAATTGTAGGAAGCACCCGGAATCAAACCTGCAACCTCTTGATTATGAGTAAGCAGTTCTTACTGCTGCACCACCCAAGCAGTCATGTCAGCGTTGTACCCTAACCCGATTTCTTTTTATTCAGTTATTTTCTTGAATGAAAGTGATGATCCACTGTGGCAACCCCTAACAGGAGCAGCCGAAAGAGGAAGATTTTCTTGAATGAAAGTGCACTTGTTTTGTTAGACTTATACCTTTTTTGAAAGTGTTTATTTGATATTTGGACTTCAGTCTTCACACATTATACAATTCATGTCAAAATTTTGTCATTAGTACTATAACATGAAAAAATTTCTTTTTAGGTATGTGTTAAACATTTCCTGTCATACTACATTTACCCAGATCGTTTAGACACGGAACATGTATGAAATGCATGTGTTCCAAATAATGATGTATTATTTACCCTATACAACTTCAGGCACCTCACACCCAGATAAACACATTTGAGCTCTGCGAATCTTCTTTGCGACTTGAGTTGCATCGGTGAGGGGATTGGATAGCAGGCTGCTTGTGCTGATCGACACATTTGCAAAACAAAAGACACTAATGGAGAGGTGCAAAGGAATTTAATGTGATAAGGGATTAAGAGTTTTTTCGTAGGCTTCAGGGATTGTAGTGTTAACACATGATGTACTGTATACTAAAATTAAAAAGGACAAACTAAAATTTACTATACTTTCATGACTCAGTAAAAAATAATGCATTTATATTTTCCATACATCCGTCCACCCATTTTCTGCACTTATCCGGGTCTGGGTCAAGGTGGGGGCAGACTAAATAAAGATGCCCAAAAATACCTTTTTTCTACCTCCTCCAACTCTGCCAGGTGATACTGAGGTATTTCCAGGCCAACTGAGAGACATTATCTCTCACATGTGTCTGTGATTGCTATGAGATCTCCTCACAGATGAAAATTACCAAAACACCTCACCATGGAGGAGGCATCCTAATCAAATGCTTGAACCATCTCAAATGGTGCCTTTTGATGTAGAAAAGCAGCAACTCATGTTTGAACTCCTCCCTAATGTAAGTGCTTCTCATATTATCTCTAAGGATGAGACCAGGCACTCTACAAAGGAAACTAATTTCTGCCTTTTGTATCCACAATCTACTTCTTTCAGTCACTACCCACAGCTCAAGACCATAGGTGAGGGCAGAAACATAAATCCACCAACTCCGTCTTCACCCCAACTGACAACGTCCTCATGACTTTGGATGCTGCTCCAATCTATCTGTCAAGCTCCTTTTCCCTTTTTCCCGTTATTTGTGAGCAAATCCTGAGATACTTGAACTCCACTGTTTGAGGCAGCACCTCATCGCCAACATGCAGAGGGAACTCCACCCTTTTCTGGATGAGAACCATGACTTTGGACATGGTGGTGCTGATTCTCATCCCAGTCGCTTCACACTTGCTGGAAAAACTACAAGTGCATGTCTGAGGTAAAAGCCCAATGAAGCCCGCAGGACCACATCATCTACAAAAAGCAGAGATACAACCCTGTGGCAGCCAAACTGGAAACCCTCCACACCTTGGCTTCACCTAGAAGTTCTGTCCTTAAAAATTATGAACAGAATCAGTGACAAAGGCCAGCCCTGGAGAAGTCCCACACAGACTGTAAATGAGTCTAATTTATTTACTCCTGGCAGTGTGAACCCAGCTTTCACTCCAGTTGTACAGGAACCAAATAGCCCACAACAGATCACCTGGTACCCCAAACACCTAAAGCAACCCTCACAGGACACCAGGGGAGCATACATATGCCTTTTCCTAGTCCACAAAGCACATGTAGATTAGTTAGGGATACTTCCATGAAGCCTCCAGAATTCAAATGAGGATAAAATCCTATTGGGAGGCACAGTGGCGCAGTGGGTAGCGCTGCTGCCTCGCAGTTAGGAGACCCGGGTTCGCTTCCCAGGTCCTCCCTGCGTGGAGTTTGCATGTTCTCCCCGTGTCTGCATGGGTTTCCTCCGGGTGCTCTGGTTTCCTCCCACAGTCCAAAGACATGCAGGTTAGGTGCATTGGCGATTCTAAATTGTCCCTAGTGTGTGCTTGGTGTGCGGGTGTTTGTGTGTGTGCCTTGTGGTGGGCTGGCGCCCTGCCCGGGGTTTGTTTCCTGCCTTGCGCCCTTGTGTTGGCTGGGATTGGCTCCAGTGACCCCATAGTTAGGATATAGCGGGTTGGATAACAGATGGATGGATAAAATCCTATTTAAGTGTTCCCCAACCTGAACAAAATCCAAATTGTTCCTATTAAATCAAAAGCTAAATCAAGAGCTGGATCCTCCTTTCTAGAACCCTGGCATAGGACTTCCCAGGAAGGACAAAGAGTTGGAACACACCCTCTTGCCCCCATTCTTTAAGATGTAGTCAGACCATCAGAGAGCATTTCCAGTAATGCTAGTGTCAGAGAGGGTGGCAAGAAAGATGATGTTGACTGTGCCAAACGCAGAAGAGAGATCTAGCAGGATCAGGGCTGATGACATGTTGGTAGCTCTAACACATTGTAGCTGGGCGACCATCGTTAGTTGAGCTGCCTCAGTCAAATGTTTCCTCTTGAAGCCACACTGGTTGGTATAGCGCAATCCATTCTGTACAAGGAAGGAAGATACCTGGTTAGAAACAGCATGTTCAGTAGTTTTTGGAAAGAATATCCTGAACACCCTATCCTGAAAAAGGTGGCAAAGTCATCAGCAGAGAAGGAGGTTTGGGGATGAGGTGGAGGAGGATTAAGAAGTGAAGCAAATGCAGATAACAGAGAGCGTGTGTTGGTAGTATTGTTGATTCTAGTCTGATAGAACTTTACCTTAGCAATGATGGTGGCAGAAGTAAAGGATGCAAGAAGGGATTGATACCTAGCCAGGTCTGTCTGAGCCTTTGACAGGAGGGGGTTTCGCCTACAGGCCTGGAAAATATAGGACAAACATTGTCAAGTCGGGAGGATGGAGTTGAGCATAAGGTGTCTATGGCAATGCTGTTGTCAAGAATAGACAAGTGGTCAGGAAGAGGGAGGGAAGAGGAGATTGTGGAACAGAAATGAATGGGAGAGAGGGAGCAGAGGTGATGACGGAAGGATACAGTGGAATAGGAGAAGAGTGAGATGAGGAAAGCATCAGAGAAAACCGAATGAAAAAGTTATCAGTCTTGGGTAGAGGAGTGACAGTTGCATTTATGGGAGTGCAGTTGTGTGAGAGGACTAGGTGAGTTGCCTTGTGAGTTGGTGGGGTGTGGTGGTATGTGATGTTGAAGGAGAAAAGAAGAATGCAAAAGTCATCAGCAGGAGGGCTGTCCAGGTGTGTGTTCAGGTCCCCAAAAGTGAGAAGTAGTCTGCTGTCATCTGGGTGGGAAGTGAGCAATCCATCCAGGTCATCAAGGAAGATCCTGAATAAACTTGGAGGGTAATAAACAACAACAATGGTCATGTTAATTGGGAAGGAGACAGTAGTAGCATGATATTCAAAACTTGTGAAATTACATACATTAACCAGAGAGGTGAATTTCCAGCTCTTACATATAAGAATACCTGACCCCTACACCCTTACCAGTGGAGCAGCAGGAGTGGGAGAAGTTGAAAGCAGAGGAAAGTACTGTCAGTGTCACCATGTTTTCTGGTTAAATCTATGTCTCTGTCGATGCCACCAGTTGGAGACCCCTTTGGGAGGCAAAACCTGGAGTAAAGTGTGCTTTGTTGACCAGAGACTAGCAGTTAAACAAGTCAAAGGAGAGGTGAGTGTCTGAAGTAGTGGCTTAACGCAATGGAGGAGGGTTTTTTGGGTTTCTCCCTGTCCTGCTAAAGTGGAGAAAGAAACATCTTGTGCTAATAACAGGAATGTATATTTGATACATGTTGAAGATGGCATTGTCAGGAAAACAAAAAAACAGTACCTTGGTCAAGCAGGAGTGTCTGTCGCCATTCCCACAGCACTGTCTATAAGCAGCCTGCATTCACCTTGTATAGTGAACTGTCTTGATCCATCAGCACAGGAAGCTTCAATCATTTGTCATGTGTCAGGGTGGTGCTAAAATGGAGAAATGACAAGTTTAGCTTTACTTACTAATAAAGCAAAGCAACAATCCTTACTGCAGCTTATTTTGACAAGAAAAGCAAAGTACTGTAAACCCCAATGAACACACTGAGCATTATCATAAAGTAGCACCCTGTGGTTTTGTAAACAAGGCCTTGCAGCCTTTTATAAATAGTTTTCAAAGGCACTTACCTTGGCAGAGAAGGGAGTGTGTGAGGCTATGGTAAGCTGATGGCAATGCAGCCACACAGCTGTGTGTGCACAAGGCAATTATGGAGTACTACATGTCCCTTGCATGCCTTGGAACAGGAAAAGGTAGCAGCCCCTGCTAAAGAGAAGGTTGTGGGAAAAAATAAGGTTATTAGGCAGCACAAAAAATAAGCCATAGAAGTTGTGAAAGGGCCCGGGTAAAAGTTAACTAATTTTACTTACTGGATGAAAGGATGGAGAGTGAGCTGCTTACAGGTAGGCGAGCAAACACTTGAGTGCAGAGATCTGGCAGGAAGCATCACAGTGTGTAGCTAATATCATATTGTGCTTCCTCTGTGGAAGGTATGAGATGCACCTCTTGTTTCTTTTGAATGAGTGTTATCTGGACTAAGTATAAGGTGACTAATAACACTTTGATTAATGCTATTTCACTTTGTTTTTTCACTTTTTAATCTGGTCTTTGCCTCATTCTTCTACATCACTGGTCTTGGTAATGAACTTCAAGATGCACAAGAGGAATCATGTTAGGGTCCTTGGAACATGGGACATCACACATCCACTGATAATTGAATAAATAAATATTAATCTGGCATCACCACTACATCAACAATGAACCATTAATCAGCTCTTAACTAAAGCTACATTCAAATTAAGACAATGTGTCCTGAAGGCCCAGAAAAACATTGTACATAACTCCAGCCTTTAAATATATTTAACAGGAAACATTAATGACTACTTGACTTAACTGCTACTACCTTGTGAGTAGGCACAAGGCCTAGTCTTCAGAGATCATCGGTTTCACATTCAAATTATGAAATTACACTTCCATGCTAGTCCCCCAACACAATTTCTATAGTGTGGTTTAAAAAATGTAGTAACTGTGCTTTCCAGATTTTCATGTTATTGAGTTCCCTCTTAAATCAAAAATTGATGAATTAGTGCAAGTTGTTTGACATGTATGATTATACATTACTTATTGTGCTACCCATCTAAGCTGGGTTGAAATCTAAGTTAAGTAACCAATGTAGATTTCAGAGTATTCATCAGTAATATTTGCAATGTACCATTGGAATGTATTTTATAATGCATGTAAACAATGAAATGCATTGCACTTTCCCTTAAAACAGTTTGTAATTCATAGACATCACACATTTGGATCCTGCCAAGCTAGACAGGGAAGATGTGGCCTGTGTACAAGTGATGAAAATTACATGTTTGTGTAACTTTGTTTATTTGACAGTCATCATCATTTCATTTATATAATTCTCGCAGAACCTTCCTCTTAACCATAGTGTAACCAGGTGTATCACCCCTACAGTTGCTGTCGCCTGATAACTTTCATTACCAGCACACGGAATTGAGCAGAATACCTGCAGATTTTGGGCAGAGTTAAACATTTAACTTGACCTATCTTTGGCCAAGCCCCATTCTGCAAGCTGCAGTGAGGGGTACTTGAATTTTTTTAATGTATGTAGTAACGAAATGCATTGCATTTGTCATTTCAACAGATGGCGCATCACAAACATTAGCACTCCTTTTACACTTCCCATGCCCATGACTTAACAGCTGGACGTACACACAGATACACACAGACACTTGCCATTTTATTATGGTAGATATGGAACATATTTCAGATGATTTTGCTAGAAAGGTTGCAATTAAATACATTTACTATTATTTTTTACAAATGTTTGTTTTTCAATTTTTTTTTCTTACAATGCATTGCTTAGATTAACCAGAAATAAATGGGTCCTCTGTGGTGGGCTGGCACCCTGCCTGAGGTTTGTTTCCTGCCCTGCGCCCTGTGTTGCCTGGGATTGGCCCCAGCAGACCCCTGTGACCCTGTAGTTAGGATATAGCGGGTTGGATAATGAATGGATGGATGGATAAATGGGTCCTGATGATCCATTGTTGACTACAAGTGCTTGAAGAATATCACTTGTAATAGTAATAGGTGGATGATGCACTAGATCACTAGTTTAGTTCTCACTGTCTTGACATCTTTTAGTCCCATAGCAGAAATTAAAAAAAAAAAATCTATCAATCCATTTTCCAACTTCTCAACAATACACTTCTTAAACTTTGTGAAAGATACATTTCTTGGAATTATAATCCTAATTTATGGAAATGTCTGTCATTAAAGATATAGCACTACTGAATACGATTCATTAGCATGATCATAAAGTGACCTTTCTTCTTGCATGTACAGTATGTTACCCCTTCTTACCAATTAAAGCAGACTGTTGTCACTACATAAATAATGCAAGTACTCACTACAAGTAATGCATTTTTTCTTGTGAAGCTGAGAAACTGTTGGATGTTAGGGATTGCTGTACATTAAAGCAGTTTCACATAACAACTTGCAAATAACCAGATCTTAAACATGCAAGACAGACGTCTTTTTTACCCCTATTTATTGTTTTCCTCAACACAGTTTTACACTTCTTGCGATGCCTATACTAACATTTTCTTTCATATTCATGTATATACTGAATGTTGTCATCACAGACTGAAGTTTCCAGTTTTTGTTGAACTATTGTCAGTGCCAAATTCAAAATGTTCTTATACTACATCTGCTGTTCACTGCAGTTCTGCAAATTTTGAACAAAGGGCAGATGGTCAGAGTGAAGTGACTCTTTAAAAATAGCATCCTTGTGGATTTGTTATCTGTATGATGACATAAGTTAAACTTAACCAGTGGCATTAATTAAGACATTTCCATTAGGATGAAATCTACATATACGGTAGAGCTGGAAATTAAATGAGCTATACAATTTCAAAGATGGCTCTAGGAACATTTGGAAACAAACGTAGCAGAAGTAAAATAGAAACAAGCCTAATTTTGTCTGGCTCCTGGCTCTGGTAGAAAGATATTTTTCTACTATATATTTTTCACTAAAGTGGCAATGAATTAAAGGTTAATGTTTTACATATCATAAAAAGAGCCTCCCATAAAGCCAGCCTTTTAGGATCCATTGTATGATAAAATTAAATATTAGCAGTAAATAAAAGTAAAAGCTCTAGAGATTATTCATTAAGGTGATCTGAAGTTAATTGCAATCAGGAAAGCATGAATCATTAGGACATTGTCAATCTAACATTTCTGTAGACATGTAACTCTTTAACTGGAAAACCCTATTGGTATAAATGGAAGCAGTTTTAAGACTTGCAAATAAATTAATTTTCCCAGGAGAGCTTTTAGTGTTAAGCTTGATTCACTCTGAATGACTTACAGTAAATGTCTTAATTGATTTTTCTTGAATAAACAAATCTAATGATAATTATGGTTTGTTTTCTCTTGGTACAGAGCCCTCTTGAGAGATTTAAGATTACAGTGCATTAACAGATTTACTATGCCAGATCTAAGCACATAATAAACATTAGTTAGTGTCACTGGAGCTTTGCATGCATTTTGTTTGCAGCCTTTTTTAAGTAAGTGCAATTTTAAGTGTGCAATGCAGTGTTACATGAAGTGTTCAAACACCCCCATGTTCTAATGTTTTCTTTTTTCTTTTTCTTTTTAACTACACAAAAAAGGCACACTATTATTGGGTATTGAGAAACTTGCTTGAGTGCATGTAAGTGTTCTTTGTGATGAAAGGGCACCCTATTCACCCCATTCTTCAGTCTATAATACTGTATATCATCAGTTCATTCATTTAATTCAGGTCTGGTTGGCTCTGGAGCCTTCCTCTGCAGCTCTGAATGAAAGAGTGGAGACATTCATGCACACACTTATGCATGCCCACTCATACAAGACCAGTTCGGAGTTGTCAATGAACCTAACATGTATGGACTGCAGAACCATCTATTACCAGGATGCTACAATATAGGCCTCTAAATATATGATAAATAATGAACTCTATCAAATTTAAAAATATATATTTTGTAAAAATGCAATATATAGTGTGGCGCAGGGAAATGGGAAATTTTGTAACTCGGTGTTGGAGACTCTGGGGCGTTGGCAGTTGTTTGGGATCAATGCGACCTTGTTTAGGACCCCTTGCCATTAGTTATAACGGAGCAGTGGAGTGGTGCACAATGAGCATTCGCTGTGAAAGCCTTTTATAAGAATGGTGATAGTGTGACTGCTGCGCAAAGGGAATTTTGGCGTCATTTTCAGTTAGGACGTCGTAATCATGTACTATCTGCTCATCCGATTACAACATGGGTGAGTAATTTCGAAGAAACTGGTTCAGCCTTAAAAAGGAAGTCCCCAGGTGGAGCCAATTCACATATTGCCCAACAATCGATAGCAGCTATTCAACGATTGCTTGGAAGGTACATCATATCACGCAATGGTGACATTCCATGGCCTCCAAGATCCCCAGATCTCACTGTTTGTGATTTTTTTTTCTGTGGGGACATCTTAAAAGCCAAGTGTACCGCACACTTCCTGCAACCATTGCTGAACTAAAAAGGAGGATTGAAGAGGAAATCGCTGGCATTCCCCTTAACATGTTACGTTGAGCAATGCAGTATTTCCACAACAGTCTGTCAGAATGTGTACAGAGAAATGAACAACACCTTCATGATGTTTTCTTCAAAACATAAAAAGAATATTGAATAAATATTGATTACTGCCTTTAATTGCATTTCCTGTACAATACATTTCATCATTAAATGTATTTTGTATTGAACGTCAGTTGAAAATTTCCTGTTTCCCTGCGCCACCCTGTTTTATTATCAACAATAATTCTGTCAAAAATGTAAGCAAACTGCTAATTACTTTATTTTGACCAGCAACATAACTAAAAGTCTGCTGATGAATGAAAGTCCTTGAAGAATGGCACCACACAGAGTCTAGGCTTAGAAGCAGGTGGGCCATAAGTATAACACATTTCTTTGCACTGTTCATGCTTGATGCACACAACACATCTGGTAGTTGATAACTGCACTCTGTGGGATGCAGAATGTCTGTGTGGTGCTGTGCTGACAGTCGAGACTAGTTGGATACCTTGTAATGAAGAAACGCCTTCAGGGCAGCTATCCGCATCAGTGTCAGTCCCTACAGGTTCCACATCATCCAATTGATTGACACTATCTCAGTTACTGTCATTATCATCAAAATAATCATCTTGCAACAAATCTAGTTGTTTCAAAACATCAGCAGCTTTATACCTTTTCCACAATGACATAACTAAGGTCTGTCCACATATAGCACTATTTTCCACAAGTTGCAGCGTCTATAGTTATATCATATGTTGTGCCTTGACACGCTCAATGAGATATGACTTACTGTAACATGTACCTTGTATTCAAAGTGTTAAGATGATACTAGAGTACCTGGAAGAAAACCAGTGCAGACACAGGCCCAAAATAAACACTTCACAGACAGTGACAAGGCAAGGATTTGAAACCAACCTTCTCAAACTAAGAGGAAGCAGCCCTTAGTACAGCAGTACCCTATGTTTAGCAAATTTCATTAAAAGTACAAGATTATATTTTGTGCTGTTATCTCATGGTATCGATAGGCCAAGCATAAAACAAATGATACCAATAATGCAACATTGGACAGTTTAAGAATGATCATTGAAGGCTGTCCAAAATACAGACAATCTGATTTAGTTATATTAAACTGATATAATAGACCTTCTAAACAAAACCAACTTGCTTCAATGCAAGTAGCCCAGTAGGGAGCAATTGGAGTGGACAGGAGCAGAATCCCTGAGTATGCCATCCTAACTATGTCTGTGGAATTTCAAAAAACCTTTTTCTAACACTATTTAAGCTGTGGCGGATGGACAAGGCCCTTGTCTGGCCGGGACACCCGCACCGTGGAAGGACCAGAAAAGAGAGTATTTTCAGGACAGTTTCTCCCCTGGACCAACAGAGGGCAGCCCCCATGGCTTCCAGCAGGGCCACGGGTTTTGTGCATGGAAGCTCAACCCTGCTAAGGCCCATGGCCAACACCAGAGGGCGCCTGGATGCTTGCAGGGCCCTATTTGGCAGCACTTCCGCCACACCCGGAAATGCTGACAGAAGAAGCTTGTTGGGCACCTGGACTCCTTTTGGGTGCCCTATAGAAGGAGCCAGTCACCACCACTTAATGACCTGAGTTGGGAGGAAGTGGACGAAGCTTGTCAGGAGGAGTGGAGGTGAAAGGACTGGCTGAGAGAAGGGACTGTGCTGTATGGACTGTGTTTTCTGTAAATAAACCACGTAATGTGTGGCAAAATAGTTTCCTGTCTGTCTGTGTTGGGGTTAGGGTGGCTGTACGCACCCTGGTGATCTACAAAGCATACGAAATTATCTGCTCTTTTATTTTCTGTGCAAGGTTTAGAATAAGAAAAATGAATCAGGCTTCCATCTTAAGCAAATATAGCATATTTTCCATAATAATGTATAATTCTTGCTGTCAGCGCTGCACTGCTGAAGACACAATTCACATGCACTGCAGTGTGGGAGGAGGTGGGGAAATGAGGGAATAGACAACAGTTGTATATAGTTAAAGCACGTTCAATAAATAATCAGTAGTTTTTGCCTGCATTAAGAAAATGTCTCGCGTGTTTTCTTTCCTCGCAGGGCACTACAATCTGTTGATTGCCTGTTGCACTTTTATAATGACTTCAGTTTTTATGCGGTTGCATCAGTTGCCTTGGATGTGATGGCAGTTGCTAGGAGTGAACAAACTTAAATGTAACTATAGCTGCATTTGCCAATATTTCCAAATTTCTGCAGCTGCTGCAAAGGTTCAAGCATTCAGTATGTTGCATGCACCAAAAAATTCCGAAATCCAAGTATTTTCATTTAAAAGTTTACATGAAATTCAAAGCAAAGCCAGATTGCACAAAAAAGGAGAGAAAATTTGATAATACACAAAAAGTAAAAGTTTTTGCTTATGATGTTTCTATCTAAGGCTTAGATCTTTTAGTTACAATTCTGTAATTCTTTAATTCTTTTATTCTAGGGCATATTTTATAATATACTGTATAGTCAGACAACAGTATGCCCCTATACCTTTCCATTTGCAAGAAAGTAAGCAATCTAACCTATCTTCCTAAATGTTAAGATCAGAATTTAGGCTGAGTGTCAAAAATGTTCCATTAACATTTTTGCAACATTTTACTAGGAATAAGATCTAGGGATAAAATCTAATCTTCTATTCTCGATGTTGCTATGTAAAACTAACGTTCTATTCTAGTTAAGAAAATACTTAAGTGAATTTAACATTAACGTTTACTTTTTACATCAACCATTTTATAAAGTGAAAAGTTTGCTTATTGATCTTTTCCAGCCCTTGATAAAAGGAATGGCTAATACTGCACATTAAAAAAAAAAATCTTCCCTTTAAAAATTTCAAGTACTAATCCTTGATTTTTAACAACAAATGTTCCTAGCAAAACAATTAAAAAATATCTTTATTCAATTAAACACTACCAAGATCTACTGTTTTATTTTATGGACCAATTCATTTGGGCTCAGCACCAGTCATGTAGTGATATTGCTTAAGGCAGTTTGCATAACCTACAAATGAAATGAACTGATCGACCAGCCACACACACCTGCAGGAGGAGAGTGAAAACACCCACTAAACATAAGGGCCTACATCATCATAGAGTGTTCTTTAGAGTGAGCCTGCTGGATCACTTATAACAGTGTCCTATTTGCTGAATGGCTGGAAGCATTCACGACTTGTTGCATGTAGCATATGAGGCACTGGCAACTCAAAGACTCTTAAAAATAAATGTGCCATATTGGTTCTTCAGAGTGATGCCACAGAGCAGACCTATTCAAATGGCGGCCCACAAGCCACATGCAGCCCAGAAGCAACCTCTAAGTGGCCCAGCCCGTAGTCCTGCCAGGACTCCAGACCAACTAAAATGATTGCAAATATGACCAAAAATAGGTTTGACGATTATCATTTCTACTTAGTTTGCCAGGTGGTGAATGAAATCATTGAAACTTCAAACTTTTATATTGTAACAGATGCAATTGCCATTTTGTGACAGATGGGCAACCCTTAACATTTATATACTGCTGAAAAAAATTAAGGGAACACTTAATCATCACATTGTAACACCAAGTCAGTTAAGCTTCAGGTATATCAGTCTGTCAAGTTAGGAGGCATGAGCGATTGTGAATCAACTTCACCTGCTTTGGTGCAAATGAAAGTAACAACAGGTGCACTGGAGAAGCAACAGCAAGACAAACTCCAAAAAGGGAATAGTTTTGCAGGTAGTGGCGACAGACAATTGCTCTCTCCTTATCCTTCCTGACTTATTCTTCTCTAGTTTTGCTAGTGCCCTTGTCACTACTGGTAGCATGAGGCAGTACTTGCAGCCGACTTAGGTTACACAAGTAGTCCAGCTCCCCCAGGATGGAACATCCATACATACCGTCGCAAAAAGGTTTGCTGTGTTTCCCAGTCTCAAAAGCATGGATGAAATATCAGGAAACGGGCTGTTACACAAGAAGAGCTGGACAGGACCATAGAAGGGTGTCAGCCCAGCTGCAGGACCCTGCCAAAACCCTATAAAATAACCTCCAGCTGCCTTCTGGTGTGCATGTGTCTGACCAAACTGTGAGGATGGCATCAGGGTCTGACATCCTCTAGTGGGACCTGTGCTCACATCCCATCACTGTGCAGCTTGATTGGCATTCATCAGAGAATACCACAATTCCCAGCTCCACCATTGGCACCTCAGATGAGAGCAGGTTCACCCTGAGCACATGTGACAAACGTGAAAGAGTTTGGAGACGCCAGGTGAATATGCAGTTATGCAGTCTGCAACATCATCCGGCATGACCGGTTTGGCAGTGGTTCAGTGATGGTCTGGGAAAGCTTATCCTTGGAGGGTCACCCAGATCTCCATGTGCTAGACAATGGTACCCTGACTGATGTTAGGTACCAGGATGAGATCCCCAGAGCCATTGTCAGACCTTATGGTGGTGCAGTGGGCCCTTGTTTCCTCCTGGTGCAGGACAATGCCCAACCTCAAGTGGCCAGAGTGTGTAGGTATTTCCTGAATGACAAAGGAATTTAAACCTTTGATGGGCCCCCATGTTCCCCAGACCTGAATCCAATTGAAAACCTCTGGGATGTTGTGTATTATTGCATGTAATGCTTCCAGGAGCTAACTGATGTCCTAATCCAGGTCTGGGAGCAGATCCCCGGACACCATCCGCTGTCTCATCGGGAGCAAGCCCAGACATTGTCAGAGTGGATAGAGGCACATGGTGGACATACCGCACTACTGAGTCACATTATGAGTTTCTCTGATGAAATTTATGCATGTTGGATCAGCCTGTGATTTGAATTTCTGACTTTGATTTTCAGTGTTATGTTGAATTCAGCCCTTAGTGGGTCAGTGATTTTGGCTTCCGTTTACTGTTGTTACATCATTTTGTTATAAATGAATTGTTATCAACAGTAAAGTTATATTTAGTTCATCAAGATCCGATGTGTGATTTAAGTGTTCCCTTAATTCTTTTGAGTAGTGTACATATGAGAATTTCTTTTTCTCAAAGTGTGCTTTTGTCCACAAGATTTTAAAAGAAGCATTAAAGGAGGCTTTTATTCCTTACAGTTGCTGCACAATTTCTCATTTGTTCTTGGTTGCAGAAGATAGCAAGTATAACCTTAAATATCCCTTTGATATTAGTATCTTTTCATCAAATGCATATTGTTATCGTTAATAAATGGAACCCAAAGGTTTTTAGAGAAACATTAAAAATAATGTTTCTGTTAATTTTGTCTGAAGTTTACATTTATGTATTTGTCCAATGTGTTTATCTCAAGCAATGTACAACATTTGAGATACAATTGGTCACATTTCTTTTCTTTCTCCAATTGGAGCACAGGCAGGTGAATTGACTTGCTTAGGGTCACACAATGTCAGTATTTGAATCAACAACCCCAGGGTTTGAAGTCCAAAGCCTTAACCACTACACCACACTGCTTCCCAACATTCAGTATGTTTCACTCTTATATATCTCTCTTTTTTTTTAGAATCCAAGAAACCAAAAAGGGAGGGAAAGAAGAAGGACAAAGCTCCTGTGGAATAACACAGCTGGTTTGGCCATGTCTGCTTGTGCTGTCCTGATTAACCTTTCATATGGATTACTGTATGGTATTTTTTAGGTTTTGTTTCCCTTAGATTAAATAGGGATAGGTATGCACTTAAAAGAGAAAAGAGTAAAAGTTAGTAATTCATTTTAAATACTTATACTATTGTATATTTTAAATACTGATAATATTATATAGGGTTTTCAAAAAAAAAATAAAGAAGATGAATGGTTTACATTTTGTTAGTATATTTTTCTGTTCACGATATCTGTGTAAAAAATAAATAACAATGATTTATGGTACTTTAGACATTATAACATTATACAACTTTAAGTTCAATTTTGTTATTGAGAAAGCATTGTTTACTCTTTGTTTCTGTTTCACATTCAGGTTCAGATCTCTTTTCTATTCTGCTTAAAAACGTTATTTTAAACATGGTGAAACTATCTCATATAGTGTCCTTCTTCTCCTGTTAGTCTTAACTTTTTACAACATGCTAAGATTTTATGAATTCTTTGGATGTTTTTTATCAGTAACATAACAGGAAGTACAATTTTCTGATACACTTTGGAGTTAGTTATGTTCAAATAAACTTTCTTTTTGAGTCCTTAAGCTGTGTTAGTGTTTTTATTTACAACTGGAGGAATGTGGGAGTACTGAGTGGAATCCTGACCCACCACCTGTGTAGAGATTGCACATTTTACAAATTACTATGGTGATTTCCCACTCAAATTACAAAGTCATGCTGTTATATAATTGGAGAATCTAAATTGTCCAGGTATTGTGCATGTAAGTATGCCCTTGATGGAATGGCACCCAATTCAAAGGTGGGTTCCCATCCTGCACCCAATTTTTCTGGGGCAGCATTTGGATTTATATGTCCCTATAATTGAAATAAAATTGGGTTTAGCAAATAATTAATGGATATACTGTATATTTTCAAGTTTTAAAATGCAGACATCCCACCTCTCCCAGACGTTCTGTGAGTCTCCCGCCTATTGTTAGCGGCTCTGGGATATACAGTATATTGTAACACCCACAACCAGTCAGGGAAGAACAACACCAGCATACATTTCAGGAATTTGGAATCACTGATGATTAGTTAAACTCTCACTGTTCTAGCTGTGCGAGATGCCTCAACTTTTGGGTTAAAATTGGACTCATTTAACTAGAATCTGAGTGTTCAAAGGATCTGTATAAGTTCATTTAGACAGAAAAAAGACCATTCCTTTTTTTTGTTGAGAAAAGCAACAATATCATGTGTAAGAAGGAATGTACCGTTTCAGCCAGGTACTATAACAAAACACAAGATAATTTAACAGTTGGATTTGTAGTCATGCCAGTGTGCAATGAAGCCAAAGATAAAAACATATTCAGCAGCATTCCATCATCCACACATGTCAAAGGCCTTGAATAGTCTATCTCCTCAACCAATGGACATCCTTTATTTCATACAGTGGTGCTGATATGTTTAGATACCCTGGCAGAATTTGTGAAATATTGGCCAATGTTTGCAAAATGTAAGAAATCGTGCAGAAAGCTTTCCTTTTAATTAGGGAGTATGCTCAGGTGAAGCATTTTATTATAACATTATTGTGTGTGCCCTGTTTAAATCATAATGATTACTGAAATCAACCAAATGGGCCTGATCAAAAGTTACATACCCTTGAATGTTGGGGCTGAAAATATACACAAACAGGTTCAAAATAAAGGTAATTAAAGAAGAGTGTCCACACCGGTAACTTCTTGGATTGCAATTAGTGTCCATGTACAGTATAAGTAGTCAATTTAAATTCATGCAGAGCTGCACTGACTTTGCTGGATACTGAGCCACTTGGAAAGCACAAGAACTATCTAAGGACCTGTCAGAAAAGGTTATTGAAATGTATAAATCAGGAAAGGATATAAAAAAGATATCCAGCATCTGAAACTGCCTGTCAGTAGTGTTCAAACTCTAATAAAAAAATGGAAAATTAGGGGTTCTGTTGTTACCAAGCCATGATCAGGTAGACCAATCAAGATTTTAGCCAAAACTGCCAGGATCATTTGTTGATTCGCCAAAAAAAATCACAAGCCACTTCAGCTGACATAAAGGCTTCACTGCAAAAAAGTGGTGTTGCTCTTTCAAGATACACAATAGAGAAGTACTTGAACAATAATGGGCTGCACAGTTGAGTTGCAAGAAAAAATCCTTTACTGTACCAACACCATAAAACATCCCGGTTATAATATGCCAAACAGCATTCTAGACAAGCCTCAAAACTGCTGGAACCACATCCTTTGGAGTGATGAGATCAAAATTGAACTTTATGGTCACAACCATAAACGCAAGGTACATGACAAAAAGTACACCATCCCTCCTATGAGGCATGGAGGTGGATCTCTGATGTTCTGGTGGTGTGTGAGCTTACAGCGGCACAGGTAACTTAGTGAAAATTGATGGGAAGATGAATGCAGTATGTTACCAGAAAATATTGGAGGATAACTTGCATTCATTAGTCTGAAAGCTGCGTATGGGACACACTTGGATCTTCCAATATGACCATGATCCAAAACACATGGCCAAGTTGACCCTTCGGTGTCTACAGCAGAAAAGAGTGAAGGTGCTGGAGTGCCCATCACAGTCTCCTGACCTCAATTTCATTGAGCCGCTTTGGGGAGATGTCAAACTTGCAGTTCATACAAGAGAGCTCAAGAATTTATTGGATCTGGAGGCTTTTCTCCAAGAAGAATGGACAGCTCTACCACCTGAGAAAATCAAGGGCCTCATCCACAACTATCACAAAACACTGCATGACATGCTAATGGGGGTACTACAAAGTACAGTAATCCCTCCTCTATCGCGGGGGTTGCGTTCCAGACCCCCCCGCGAAAGGTGAAAATCCGCGAAGTAGAAACCATATGTTTATATGGTTATTTTTATATTGTCATGCTTGGGTCACAGATTTGCACAGAAACACAGGGGGTTGCAGAGAGACAGGAACACTGCACACAAACATTTGTCTCTTTTTCAAAAGTTTAAACTGTGCTCCATGACAAGACAGAGATGACAGTTCTGTCTCACAATTAAAAGAATGCAAACATATCTTCCTCTTCAAAGGAGTGCGTGTCAGGAGCAGAGAATGTCAGAGAGAGAGAGAAAAAAGCAAACAAAAATCAATAGGGCTGTTTGGCTTTTAAGTATGCAAAGCACCGCCGGACAAAGCAGCTGCAAGGAAGGGAGCAATATAAAGGTAGTCTTTCAGCATTTTTAGAGGAGCGTCTGTATCCTCTAGGCCAGTGTGCGAACAGCCCCTCTGCCCACACCCCCTCCGTCAGGAGCAGAGAATGTCAGAGAGAGAGAGACAGAGAAAAACAAACAATCAAAAATCAATATGTGCCCTTCGAGCTTTTAAGTATGCGAAGCACCGTGCAGGAAGCATGTCGCTTGACAAAGCAGCTGCACAGAAGGGAGCAACGTGAAGGTAATCTTTCAGCATTTTTTAGACGAGCGTCTGTATCATCTAGGGGTGCGAACAGCCCCCCTGCTCACACCCCCTCCATCAGGAGCAGAGAATGTCAGAGCAAGAGAGAGAGAGACAGAAAAGCAAACAATCAAAAATCAATATGTGCTGTTTGATCTTTTAAGTATGCGAAGCACAGTGCGGGAAGCATATCGCTTGGCAAATCAGCCATATGTAAGCCCAGTAAGGAAGAGAGCAATGTGAAGGTAATCTTTCAGCATTTTTTGAGGAGCGGCCGTATCCTCTAGGGGTGCGAATAGCCCCCGTGCTCACAATATATTTGAGGAGTTTTATTTAATACGTAATACGCGCTCTGGTTGGGTAGCTTCTCAGCCATCTGCCAATAGCGTTCCTTGTATGAAATCAACTGGGCAAACCAACTGAGGAAGCATGTACCAGAAATTAAAAGACCCATTGTCCGCAGAAATCCGCGAACCAGCAATAAATCTGCGATATATATTTAAATATGCTTACATATAAAATCCGCGATAGAGTGAAGCCGCAAAAGTCGAAGCGCGATATAGCGAGGGATTACTGTATTAAGAAATAAGGGAAATTAAACTTTTGAAAAGGGACCATGTCATCATTATCCTTATTACTATGTTTTGTTTAATGGTTGTGCTATTCTTTGATGAGTTATAGTTTCATTTGGATTCCATTAAAAGTAAATGAAATCTGTTTTGCGTGATCAGTCATCTTTTCAATAAAGTATGGTACACATCTTACAATTTCTGCCAGGGTAGTAAACATATGAGCACAACTGTGTATGAGTCAAACAGTGAGAATCAGAAGTCATCTCATATTCGGAAGAGGCTGAAAGACCCACAAATGGAAATACCATAAGGTCACATAATGTTTTAACAAATTCTGTTTCATTTTTCAAAATAAAACACCTATCCTCCAATTTGATCAAAGTGTAGGAGAGCTCCTGCATGACATACAAAGCAAATTTATTTAGCCAAAGGTATTGAGAGAACAGAACAGAAAATTCATGAGTTATACAAGTATGTGAGCAACCCTGAAATTCACTGCCCAGATGATGAACTTTTTATTGGGTACCTGTAAAGAAGCACAAGCGATATCCTGTTACAAGACAAAGCAGATATTCAAAGTTGGCCAAATATGCTATGTCAGAAGTTTTAAAAACATTTTTAGGAAGTTCCAAATTAGAGACCAAATTTTGAAAAATTTGTCAGTGGTCAATACAAAAGGCCAATCTGAGGAGAATCCAGATCAGATTTTGACTTGTGATCAAGGCAGATGTAAGAAAGCAGCTCCACTTGGAAGTTCTTGATTTTGTCTCAAAACTAACCTTGGAGGACTGGTCCCAAACTAAAAAAATGTTTGCCAGTTGAGGAGTTCTGGGGGAAGCTGTCCAAAGTAAAATCTATAAGCACAGGGCAGTTGAGATTCAAAGAGCTCTGCCAGTTTTATGAAGTTGCATTTAGTGCTGCCAAATTCTAATTGTGATGTAGAAAAGGTATTCAGCACAGTGCATCAAAGTCGAGTATGAGGTTGAGACCTCTGGCAAAATGCTCAAAATCTGCCAAGTTTTTAAGGTACCCTCACCATGAAAGCAATTCTATACCTCAATTTATACCTATTTCCGAGGCAATCTTCCAAACCATTTCTAAGCTCAGGAATGTATTATAAATTGTAATGCAGGTGATTTTTTCCCCAGAGCTCTCTGCTAGTGTTCTAACATTAATTAAAGGTGCCAAGCACCATTAGTTATTTTGACCCCAACTGTTTTCTAATAAGGAACACAGGACTTAACTGTCCATAGTGGGAGCCATGTAGTGGTGTAGTGAGATCCTTCTGTCTCTGTTTCATCTCTCCAATCCTCTATAGCAGTCTACTACTGTTTGTAGGAATGTTGTCAAAATATTTAAGATAAAGGAGAGAAGGACATGAAAATACTCAATCAGGAGTAAGTAAAGTTGTTGTCAGAAAAAGGGGAGAAATTCAGAAAAGCTGTTTGTCAAAACCCAGGACTTATATGGAAACAAAGGTTGTTTATTTATTGAAACAACCCAAAGGTAAAATGCCAAATTTACTATCCTGTCATCTTAAATATCTGTGAGGAGGTGATGTCACAAACAGTCAATGATTCATTTGAAAGTACATGAACATTAACAAGTACATTAACCAACAATATACTGTATCTAAACCCTCAATTAGAGTAATGAAAAAATAATTTTTATATAGAAATACTAAAAGTGACATACAGCAGAATTGCACAGAATGCTTTTATGAGCAAAAACAGATTTCTGACACTCTTAAGGGCCCATTCACACCTAAGCATTTTTCTAGCATTTTAGCACAAGACCAGAACACTCCTAAACCGCCTGAAAGATTATTTTCCATTATTTTCATGTTTTAGCAGCTATTGGTTTACAAAACTTCTTTATGCGACAGTTTTCAAACATTTTTTGCCAAAGCAATGGTAACACTCATAAAATGGTGGTGAAAGAAAACAAAAGAGCATTTTGAAAGTATTTTTACAGGAAGTCAAAGGAGTGGTGGTGTCATCGTGCTATTGAGCTATTGAGAGAGAGGTCAAGTGCACACATACCTTCTATTCAAGTGACAAGACTGAAAGGTATACATTTAGCTTTTTTTGTTTTGTTTCATTTTCTAAAACCAGAACATTACAGTGGCATTCAACTTATCAAACAGGTCAACAATAACATACCAGATATAACTATTTGGTGCAAATTAATTACAATAATAATAATAATTCATTACATTTATATAGTGCTTTTCTCAGTACTCATGAAAGCAAAAGAAAAATAAACATACACAATAAAAACTACAGCAGAAAAAAAAGAGACAAAAACAAAAAAGCTTCAAATGCCCTACCTCCCGAACCCCCCCCCCCCCCCCCCCCCCCACTTGTTAGAAACAAAAAAGAGAGACTCAGACAAAAAAGAAACAAAACCCCTCTATATGTTTTTAATCATGAGTCAATAGAACAGTTAATGACATAATAGAGTCAATCACAGTCCTGGCATGCTTATTCTAAAATAGTATTAATAAATTCTTATAATATTTAAAAAAAAGATTTGGACATATTCTCTAAGAGAGAATTTGTTTTTCTTGTAATTTGAGATAATACAGGACATCACTTATGTACTGCATTATAGATGGTGAGTTGGGATTCTTCTAGTAAACATAATAAGTCTTAGTTCTAGTAGTGTGGTATAGTCTATTACAACCGTTTTCTCCCTATGCGTTTCAGTGCCATCAGGGAGTACATCAAATATTGCTGTTAATTATTTTTGAAGTGATTGTTAACACCGAAGCTGTTTTAGAAGTATGTAAAGGTTTTAGACCAAAATTATGTTAATGTTCTCCATTCCCAAATCATGTGGTCTAGTGACGTTGAAGCTAGCTGGCAGTGTTTGCCGGTTGGGTCTTATCCTGTATACATTTTGGGGAGTTTTCAGGGAGATACATGTGACTGATGCAAGACCTTTAGTTGAGTCATGGAATGTTTTGCACAGATAGAACAGGAATGTATTTTATGTATGACCCTGTTCCATTCAGGGTAATTACTCATAAGATGCAAATACCTTTTCCATATAAGGATCTTTAAGTGTCTTAATCCCTAGCTGGTTTCCATGTGTTAAATACTGAGCACATCAAAAACGGGTTGAAACAGATTATTATTGTGTATAGGTGCAACAGATAAGAGATACTCTGCCTTGAAAAGTGTCTTGCATTGGTTCCATATTTTAAGCAATTAGTGGACAAATGAATTACTGGTGTACTGATAATATTTAGTATTGAGTAGAGCACAAAGCAAGGTATACAAAGAAGATTTAGATCAGGAATTATTTCCAATTGCAAGGCAGGCCAGTGTGAATTTATGAGTTTCTGTTAATTTCCAGAGTTTAATTTTGTGTATTTCTGCTTTTGTGTCCAGTGGTAAAATTGACAGTTAAACAGTGCAATGCCACCTTCTGCTTTTGATTTTTGTATAGAGTCGCCTTTTCATTGTGTGGACATTTCAAATTCCAGATGAACGTTGTTTTAATTGAGGAAAGAGTAAAGAATGATTTATTTATGTATATATGAATATACTGGAATAAATATTGCAGCTTAAGAAAGATGTTGATTTTGACAGTGTTAATTCTCTTTACTAAGGTAAAATAGAAGATGGACCATCTGTTAAGATCTTATATGAATTTATTCATGTTATATCCAAAATTTGATTGTAAAAGATTTTTATATTCATTTGTTCTGCTTATCCACAGATATTTAAACTGTTTTGATACTATGAACTGAGAGCTAGAGAATTCAATGGGAAAAGCACACTTTTGTTTAGATTAATTTTAAATCCAGAGATCCTTAGGAAATTCTTTTAACATATTGAGTACTTATGGAAAAGATGGTTGTGAGTCCGATATATAAAGCAGCATATTGTCTGCACATAGTCATATTTTCTGTTTGAGTCCTTCTCTGATAATCCTCTTTATCCCTGGTCTCTTCCAAAGAGGAATAGCCAGTGGTTCAATGGCTGAAAACAAAAGTATTGGTGAGAGTAGGCACCCTACTCGAGTACCTCTTTCTATTCTGAAGTATTCAGACTTTGCATTATTAATGCAGACTGAACCTTCTGGACTGGTATAGAGTTTTAATCCATACAGATATATTTGGACCAAACCTGAATCTGTGCATTGCAGTGAATAGATAATCACATTCAACTCTATGAAAGGCATTTTCTGCATTCAAAGATAAGAAGTCTTCTGGTAAGTCGGTTTTTGTTTTTGTGGGTATTACCAAGGGAAGCGCTTTCTCAGTACTACATGCTAGGACTTTTGCTAGTATTATTATTCAGGAGTGAAACTGGTCTACATGATGCACATTGTAGTATGTCTTTATTTTTTAAAAAAAAAAACATTATTAATGCTGGGTGGAATAATTGAGGCAAAATTTTGATTTATTTAGCTTCTATAAACATTGCTAACAATAAAGGAGCCAGTTTAGTTGAGAATTATTTATAACATTCCACTGGGTAGCCATATAGGCCTCCAGTTTCCTCATTTTGAAAAGATGAGTGATGGCACCCTGTATTTCTGAAAGTGCCAGTGGTTCTTCAAGTTCTTCTACACCAAAATACTGAGCTGTGGTATTTGTATTTTATCAAAAAATGCTTAGCTTGTGTCTTATCTTCTTTAACCTGAGAGGAGTGTAAGGACATATGGTACTCCTTAAATGTGTCAGTTATCTCTTTATCTTCCCTGATTATATTACCAGTTGGATTGGTAGTTTCATATATAGTATTATGAACTTCCTGTTTGTGGATTTGTTGTGCTAGAATCTTATTAGTGTGGTTGGATATGACAATAGAGTCATATTTACAAGATTTGATAGCATAAAGCTATTATTGATAAAGAAGTAATTAATACATCAGTAACTGAGATGTACAGTTGGGAAGAAAGAATATTTTCTTGAAATTGGATACAAAAATCTCAATGGATCATATAGATTGTGATCCGCAAACAATCATGAATTTATCTTTGCAGTTTTTAATGTTGCAGTTACTGTTGTTGAGGACCTATCCAAGTCTGGATTTAAAACGCCATTAAAAATCCCCAGCCATTATAATTTTATTAGTGCACATATTAGAAAACAGTACACAAACTTTTTAGCATAAATTCCCTGTCGTCCACATTAGCCACATATATGTTTTCAGGATTACTTTAGCGTTAAATAGATTCCCTACAACCATGACATGACACCCTTCTGGATTGGGTACTACTTTTGTTGCTACACGTGGGTTTGTTTTATCAATGCAAATTCCCACACCTCTGGTTTTCTTATTAAAGCTGTAATTAAATATTTGGCAGATCCAATCTCTTTTCAGTCTAAGTGATAGGTGAGGCTCCTGTAAAAACACCATCTTGGCCTTTAAGGCATGAGGTGGTGAATGCTTTTTTCTGTTTAGGTCACGTTTGAGACCTTTGATATTCCAGTGTAAAAAATTCAGTGATTAATCATAGAAATTCTGCTTCATTTTGTGACCTTGAGTAAGAGCAATAACTTTTTTCAGAATTCAACTTTATCACCATTTTCAAATGTATTTGCTGCCAGCAGTTGCAGTTAGTGGTCTAGCACATGAATACTAGCACGTAACACCCTGAGGGTGCAAGAAATACAGAATTAATACCTTGCTCTCTTTCTCTTCTCTTAACACCTCTACCCCAGCCCTCCCACATCTTGCTTTTCCAAGTGAAGCTAAGACCAAACATCACAATGTCCAAGTCCTCTTACATGCCAAGAAACAGAACACGCAAAAAGCAGAAAAAATCGTACCCAGCAGCGGTGAAATAAAGAACAGATAATAAATCAGTAATTGAGAGCTCAAAGGTACAGACTGATAGTACAGTCCAGGTAAAATTAATATATTGAACAGTCACTGCCAAAGAAAAAAAAAATGAATATTGATATTGAAAACAAAAGTGCTTGTTGATATATTGTATGTTAAATACCTAAAAGTATGTAGTGTTTTTGATTGCACTTTGATTTTTCTTTCTCCTTCCTTATAGTGTTATGGAAAAAAATAGAAGAAAAATCTCCTGCATGCAGTAGTTCGTTTTCAACCAAACACTTGTTGATTGCAATAAATGGTAATGATCATAAAACACTAGTAAAAGAAAAAAAAAACAGCATTTTGAAAGGATTTTTGCATGAAGTCACATGAGTGAAACAGTTCTTTAAAATTTATAAAAAAAAATGCCAGTGTCATTGTGCAGACATGTACTTTGCTCATCTAGTAACAGTTATTGAAGAGGGAAGTCAACTGTGCATGTACCTTCCAATCAAATGACAGGAATTAAACAAAAACTGTACGTAAAAATTTAGTTTTAATTAAGTTAAAGTTTAACACAGATGTTTTAACAAAAAGGCAGAGCTGGCATTCCTTGCTTACAGCACCAACTGTATGGGGTTTGCATGTTCTTTCTGCCTGTGAATTTCTTGGATTGATCAGTATTAGTGAGTGAGTTTCATTAAGTATTATTATCTGTTTTAACAGTGAATATCAGTGGTGGTTTGTAATGGCACCCCCCCAAATATTTTAGAAACCATACTTAAATTAATTAGCAAATGTGGAATATTAATGAAATAAATTTGTTTATTAGCATAATGTACCTGCTGTCAGCACATTTCAACGTCCGTTAGAAATTGGTTCTGACTTAACGTAACTACAGATGATTGAGCGTGACCTTAAGGAGATGGCAACTTCAAGCGGAACTTCAAAAATCAAAGAAATTTCGGTTAATTCTTTAATGAAAACCCCCTTCATAAATCATTCACTTGAATAAAAAGAGAAGATAAAGGACCTTGGAATGGACCAACCTGACTTAAGAATTCAGCAGAAGGCAAATGATCAAGGACAAGCTTATACACAGACATTTTCCAGCTCTTGATATGACACAGGGTAAGCTAACTTATGAGTACAGAAAGGGCAGGTCTTTGTGTGTGTATTATTGGCAAGGAGATCAGTTCCTGAGATTTTTAAATTCCTGAGTTTTTAATGCTGCTTTAAGAGTTATTTTATGTAAGCAATCACTTCTTCAAACCATGCGTTAAAAATGTTTAGGACGCAGTGGTGCCCAAACCTGAAATGTAACAACAGTTGCCCCGATAACAAAGGGCTTTCTTTTACTAGGCATTCTACAGATCCTGCACTATTAGGCAAAATATCCATGATAAGTAATCACAGAAGCAATTCAATGCTGTGCAAAATAATGTTATTTATTTCATCAAATAGAAACTAAATATTAACAAATACAAACAAGAAAAATTATCTGCATACAGCCTGACAACAGACTTTAGATATTGTGATATAGGTGGTTTGTTATTCCTGCAAGCATTTTAAAACCAGTCTTTGATCTATACTAATTAATAAAAGGCAAAGCCCTCACTGACTCACTGACTGACTGACTGACTCACTCATCAGTAATTCTCCAACTTCCCGTGTAGGTGGAAGGCTGAAATTTGGCAGGCTCATTCCTTACAGCTTACTTACAAAAGTTAGGCAGGTTTCAATTCGAAATTCTATGCGTAATGGTCATAACTGGAACCTGTTTTTTGTCCATATACTCTAATGGAGGAGGTGGAGTCACGTATCGCGTCATCACGCCTCCTACGTAATCACGTGAACTAAAAACAAGGAAGAGATTTACAGCACGAGTCAAACGCGGGAACGAAGGTAAATGACGTTAATTTTTGAGTGTCTTTTAATACTATGTAAGCATATATATTAACACATGTGCAATTAAACGTGTGCATTTACGGGGTGATTTCTCAGGCTTAAAAGCTCGCCTTTTATTAAAAAGGTAAATGCAAACTGTTTTCATTCTGAAGGGCACAAACCACGTTAGATTTAAGACGTTAAACGCACAAAAATGTCGGTACACCAGATAAATAAGCGCAACATATTATCAGTTGTATTGTATGCTTACAATACATATAGAAATGTGTTAATCGTTAACTAATATTATGGGATGGTGTTTTTCGACTCGCGCCTTGATTTAAACGATTACATTTCTTGGTGGGTTTGCGTAGCTTATTGTCAATATCTTTACACGTCTTTTTAAGACTTAATTTAAAAAGGTTTTCTTTTCTTCTTAATTAAAATTTAAAAGCAATACTTCACCGCTGCGAAGCCCCTCTAGCGCTGACGTCCGAGGTTCGATTACCGTAAGCGAGTGCAGTGAGTGTGTACACCTGATGAGCCAAGAATAAGGGGGAAAGATGTCTCGCGTACTCTTTGCATTATTTGACAGTAAACTATTTTCAACCATTCTATGATCTGTCGTTTAAATCAAGTATCATTACATTTTCCTTTCTTAAAGAGAAGTAAGGCAGTACTTATAAGCTTACATATATATATATAGACATACATCCATCCATCCATCCATTTTCCAACCCGCTGAATCCGAACACAGGGTCACGGGGGTCTGCCGGAGCCAATCCCAGCCAACACAGGGCACAAGGCAGGGAACCAATCCTGGGCAGGGTGCCAACCCACCGCAGGACACACACAAACACACCCACACACCAAGCACACACTAGGGCCAATTTAGAATCGCCAATCCACCTAATCTGCATGTCTTTGGACTGTGGGAGGAAACCGGAGCGCCCGGAGGAAACCCACGCAGACACGGGGAGAACATGCAAACTCCACGCAGGGAGGACCCGGGAAGCGAACCCAGGTCCCCAGGTCTCCCAACTGCGAGGCAGCAGCGCTACCCACTGCGCCACCGTGCCGCCCATAGACATACATACATATATATATATATATATATATATATATATCTATATCCGAAGCCGTGCAAGCACACTCTTGAGAATGCAACGTATAGTTGTACAGGAGAAAAGCAATCTTGCCTCAAATGAATGGCAACCTTTTGTAAGTCTATGAACTTAATTTAAACTTTAGGTTTACACGGTGCTTTCTTTCCGAAGTACCTGCACTCATGAATATGTCTGTATGTGTCAGTCGGTCAAATCCACGCGCTTCGCACCGGCGAAGTACCGCATTTAAATTTTTATTAAGAAGAAAAGAAAACCTTTTTAAATTGAGGGAAAATATACGAATAACAGTTTGTTAAAGATCTGTTTTTTTGTGAAGCTGCCTTCACTCGAGTGATCACTTCGAGCTGACTTGCTGGCCAACTATAAGCATTACCTGGTAGGTAACCACCCATACAATCAGATTGTGAATCAGACTACGAATGCCGTGAATGTAATTACCCCGATCTACATGTTGTCAAATAAACGAACCACACGCCGTGGTGCAATTTTAGGGGCTTCACCTGTAGCGCTGACGTCCGAGGTTCGATTCCCGTAAGGGAGTGAAGTGAGTGGCTGGTTACCTACCAGGTAACGCTTATGGTTGGCCAGCAAGTGAAGTAACATCAGCCACGGTGCCTTCAGTTGTGAGAAGCAGATCATAGAATGGTTAAAAATAGTTTGCTGTCAAATAATGCAGAGTACGCGACACGTCTTTCCCCCTTATTCTTGGCTCATCAGCCGTACACACTCACTGCACTTGCTTACGGTAATCGATCCTCGGATGTCAGCGCTAGACGGGCTTCGCAGCAGTGAAGTATTGCTTTTAAATTTTAATTAAGAATTTCTTCAGTAATATTTAATCTCCTTAAAGAAAAATAACATATGCATTTTAATTTTTTTGTATCTCTTTAGTAATATTTTAGTGTAAAAGGATAACCAGTATTTAAACCTTTTATGTTACTTTATAAATTTATTTTACACAATGTTGAAAAATTAATAAGAAAGCTGCATATTTTGGCAGCTGCTGCTTTAATTTTCAATGAAATGAAAAAAGCTCTCCAAGAGAAAACGTCAATGAAGAAGAAACAGTTTGCACTATCTAAAAAGGAGAAACCCTCATTTATAAAGGTTTGCTGCAGATGACTTAACTGAAAATAAATGAATAGTTCCTATGTGTATAGTACATAATTATCTATTTTACTTATGCCTTTATTCCAGCAACTTGCAACATCTGAGGTACAATTTGTTACATTACTTTTGTTTTTTGCAGCACAGGCAGGTGAAGTGACTTCCTCAGGGTCACATAGTGGTGTCAGCACCAGGATTTGAACTGACAAGCTCCGGGTTTGCTGAAATATTACTGAAGAAAGAAAAAAAACGAAAACAGGCAAATTGGGCTATGCATACAGATGTCCATCCATCCATTATCCAACCCGCTATATCCTAAATACAGAAGCCAATAAGTAGATATGTATATATACAGTATATATACAGTATATATATATATATATATATATATGTGAATATATGTATATATGTATGTCTATATTTATATGTATATATATACTGTATATATGAAGATATGTAAATTTGTATATGTATATATATATGTATATGTAGATATGTGTATATGTAGATATGTATATATATGTATATATGTTTATGTATATATATGGTTACATAACCTCTTTAACACACTACTTCTCCGCTGCGAAGCGCGGGTATTTTGCTAGTATATATATTTATATGTAGATATGTGTATATATATATGTGTATATATATGTGTATAGTATATATATATATATATATATATATATATATATGAGACAAAGAGCGGTTAAACAAACCTCCTATGATGATAAACAATTTTGGACGTAGTTTTCCCTTGCCCGGACGCGGGTCACCGGGGCCCCACTCTGGAGCCAGGCCTGGAGGTGGGGCTCGATGGCGAGCACCTGGTGGCCGGGCCTGCACCCATGGGGCTCGGCTGGGAACAGCCCGAAGAGGCAACGTGGGTCCCCCTTCCCATGGGCTCACCACCTATGGGAGGGACCAAGGAGGTCGGGTGCAGTGTGAGTTGGGTGGTGGCCGAAGGCGGGGACCTTGGCGGTCCGATCCTCGGCTACAGAAGCTGGCTCTTGGGACGTGGAATGTCACCTCTCTGAAGGGGAAGGAGCCTGAGCTAGTGCGCGAAGTTGAGAGGTTCCGGCTAGATATAGTCGGACTCGCCTCGACGCACAGCTTGGACTCTGGAACCAATCTCCTTGAGAGGGGCTGGACTCTCTACCACTCTGGAGTTGCCCACGGTGAGAGGCGCTGAGCGGGTGTGGGTATACTTATTGCCCCCCGACTTGGAGCCTGTACATTGGGGTTTACCCCGGTGGACGAGAGGGTACCCTCCCTTCGCCTTCGGGTGGGGGGACGGGTCCTAACTGTTGTTTGTGCGTATGCACCGAACAGCAGTTCGGAGTACCCACCCTTTTTGGAGTCCCTGGAGGGGGTGCTAGAGGGCATACCTTCTGGGGACTCCCTCGTTCTGCTGGGAGACTTCAATGCTCACGTGGGCAATGACAGTGAGACCTGGAAGGGCGTGATTGGGAGGAATGGCCCCCCCGATCTGAACCCGAGCGGTGTTTTGTTATTGGACTTCTGTGCTCGTCACGGATTGTCCATAACGAACGCCATGTTCAAGCATAGGGGTGTTCATATGTGCACTTGGCACCAGGACACCCTAGGCCTCAGTTCGATGATCGACTTTGTGGTCGTGTCGTCGGACTTGCGGCCACATGTCTTGGACACTCGGGTGTAGAGAGGGGCGGAGCTGTCAACTGATCACCACCTGGTGGTGAGTTGGCTTCGATGGTGGGGGAGGATGCCGGTCAGGCGTGGTAGGCCCAAACGTGTTGTGAGGGTCTGCTGGGAACGTCTGGCAGAGCCCCCTGTCAGAAGTAGCTTCAACTCCCACCTCCGGCAGAACTTTGACCACATCCCGAGGGATGTGGGGGACATTGAGTCCGAATGGGCCATGTTCCGTGCCTCTATTGTTGAGGTGGCTGACCGGAGCTGTGGCCCTAAGGTGGTCGGTGCCTGTCATGGCGGCAATCCCCGAACCCGTTGGTGGACACCAGCGGTGAAGGATGCCGTCAAGCTGAAGAAGGAGTCCTACAGGACCCTTTTGTCCTGTGGGACCCTGGAGGCAGCTGATAGGTACCGGCAGGCCAAGCGGAATGCGGCTTTGGTGGTGGCTGAGGCAAAAACTTGGGCGTGGGAGGAGTTTGGGGAGGCCATGGAGAACGACTTTTGGACGGCTTCGAGGAGATTCTGGTCCACCATCCGGCGTCTCAGGAAGGGGAAGCAGTGCAGTGTCAACACTGTATATGGTGGGGATGGTGCGCTGCTGACCTCGACTCGGGATGTTATGGGTCGGTGGGGGGAGCACTTTGAAGACCTCCTCAATCCCATTAACATGCCTTCCAATGAGGAAGCAGAGCCTGGGGACTCAGAGGTGGGCTCCCCCATCTCTGGGACTGAGGTCACCGAGGTGGTCAAAAAGCTGCTTGGTGGCAGGGCCCCGGGGGTGGATGAGATACGCCCGGAGTTCCTCAAGGCTCTGGATGTTGTAGGACTGTCTTGGTTGACATGCTTCTGCAACATCGCATGGACATCAGTGACAGTGCCTCTGGATTGGCAGACCGGGGTGTTGGTCCCCCTCTTTAAGAAGGGGGATCGGAAGGTGTGTTCCAACTACAGAGGGATCACACTCCTCAGCCTCCCTGGAAAAGTCTATTCAGGGGTCCTGGAGAGGAGGGTCCGTCGGATAGTCGAGCCTCGGATTCAGGAGGAACAGTGTGGTTTTCGTCCTGGACGCGGAACAGTGGACCAGCTCTACACCCTTAGCAGGGTCCTGGAGGGTGCATGGGAGTTTGCCCAACCAGTCTACATGTGTTTTGTGGACTTGGAAAAGGCATTCGACCGTGTCCCTCGGGGAATCCTGTGGGGGGTACTCCGAGAGTATGGGGTACCGGACCCCCCTGATAAGGGCTGTTCGGTCCCTGTACGATCGGTGCCAGAGCTTGGTCCGCATTGCCGGCAGTAAGTCGAACCCGTTTCCAGTGAGAGTTGGACTCCGCCAGGGCTGCCCTTTGTCACCGATTCTGTTCATAACTTTTATGGACAGAATTTCTAGGCGCAGCCAGGGTGTTGAGGGGATCCGGTTTGGTTGGCTCAGGATTGGGTCACTGCTTTTTGCAGATGATGTTGTCCTGTTTGCTTCATCAGGCCGTGATCTTCAGCTCTCTCTGGATCAGTTCGCAGCCGAGTGTGAAGCGGCTGGGATGAGAATCAGCACCCCCAAATCCGAGACCATGGTCCTCAGCCGGAAAAGGGTGGAGTGCCCTCTCAGGGTTGGTAGCGAGATCCTGCCCCAAGTGGAGGAGTTCAAGTATCTCGGGGTCTTGTTCACGAGTGAGGGAAGAATGGAGTGTGAGATCGACAGGCGGATCGGTGCGGCATCCGCAGTGATGCGGGCGCTGCATCGGTCTGTCATGGTGAAATTTCTCAATTTACCAGTCGATCTATGTTCCTACCCTCACCTATGGTCATGAACTATGGGTAGTGCCCGAAAGAACGAGATCGCGAATACAAGCGGCTGAAATGAGTTTCCTCCGCAGGGTGTCTGGGCTTTCCCTTAAAGATAGGGTGAGAAGCTCAGTCATCCGGGAAGGGCTCAGAGTAGAGCCGCTGCTCCTCCGCATCGAGAGGAGTCAGATGAGGTGGCTCGGGCATCTGATCAGGATGCCTCCTGGACGCCTCCCTGGTGAGGTGTTCCGGGCACGTCTAACTGGGAGGAGGCCCCGGGGAAGACCCAGGACACGCTGGAGGGACTATGTCTCTCGACTGGCCTGGGAATGCCTTGGGATTCTCCCGGAAGAGCTAGAAGAAGTGGCCGGGGAGAGGGAAGTCTGGGCATCTCTGCTCAAGCTGCTGCCCCCGCGACCCGACCTCGGATAAGTGGGAGACAATGGATGGATGTATATATGTATATATGTATATGTATATATATGTTTACATAACCTCTTTAACACACTACTTCTCCGCTGCGAAGCTCGGGTATTTTGCTATATATATATGTATGTCAATGTACAGTGGTGTGAAAAACTATTTGCCCCCTTCCTGATTTCTTATTCTTTTGCATGTTTGTCACACAAAATGTTTCTGATCATCAAACACATTTAACCATTAGTCAAATATAACACAATTAAACACAAAATGCAGTTTTTAAATGATGGTTTTTATTATTTAGGGAGAAAAAAAATCCAAACCTACATGGCCCTGTGTGAAAAAGTAATTGCCCCCTTGTTAAAAAATAACCTAACTGTGGTGTATCACACCTGAGTTCAATTTCCGTAGCCACCCCCAGGCCTGATTACTGCCACACCTGTTTCAATCAAGAAATCACTTAAATAGGAGCTGCCTGACACAGAGAAGTAGACCAAAAGCACCTCAAAAGCTAGACATCATGCCAAGATCCAAAGAAATTCAGGAACAAATGAGAACAGAAGTAATTGAGATCTATCAGTCTGGTAAAGGTTATAAAGCCATTTCTAAAGCTTTGGGACTCCAGCGAACCACAGTGAGAGCCATTATCCACAAATGGCAAAAACATGGAACAGTGGTGAACCTTCCCAGGAGTGGCCGGCCGACCAAAATTACCCCAAGAGCGCAGAGACGACTCATCCGAGAGGTCACAAAAGACCCCAGGACAACGTCTAAAGAACTGCAGGCCTCACTTGCCTCAATTAAGGTCAGTGTTCACGACTCCACCATAAGAAAGAGACTGGGCAAAAACAGCCTGCATGGCAGATTTCCAAGACGCAAACCACTGTTAAGCAAAAAGAACATTAGGGCTCGTCTCAATTTTGCTAAGAAACATCTCAATGATTGCCAAGACTTTTGGGAAAATACCTTGTGGACTGATGAGTCAAAAGTTGAACTTTTTGGAAGGCAAATGTCCCGTTACATCTGGCGTAAAAGGAACACAGCATTTAAGAAAAAGAACATCATACCAACAGTAAAATATGGTGGTGGTAGTGTGATGGTCTGGGGTTGTTTTGCTGCTTCAGGACCTGGAAGGCTTGCTGTGATAGATGGAACCATGAATTCTACTCTCTACCAAAAAATCCTGAAGGAGAATGTCCGGCCATCTGTTCGTCAACTCAAGCTGAAGCGATCTTGGGTGCTGCAACAGGACAATGACCCAAAACACACCAGCAAATCCACCTCTGAATGGCTGAAGAAAAACAAAATGAAGACTTTGGAGTGGCCTAGTCAAAGTCCTGACCTGAATCCAATTGAGATGCTATGGCATGACCTTAAAAAGGCGGTTCATGCTAGAAAACCCTCAAATAAAGCTGAATTACAACAATTTTGCAAAGATGAGTGGGCCAAAATTCCTCCAGAGCGCTGTAAAAGACTCATTGCAAGTTATCGCAAACGCTTGATTGCAGTTATTGCTGCTAAGGGTGGCCCAACCAGTTATTAGGTTCAGGGGGCAATTACTTTTTCACACAGGGCCATGTAGGTTTGGATTTTTTTTTTCTCCCTAAATAATAAAAACCACCATTTACAAACTGCATTTTGTGTTTACTTGTGTTATATTTGACTAATGGTTAAAAGTGTTTGATGATCAGAAACATTTTGTGTGACAAACATGCAAAAGAATAAGAAATCAGGACGGGGGCAAATAGTTTTTCACACCACTGTATGTATGTATATATGTATGTCTATGTTTATATATATATGTGTATATATATATATACATATGTATATATATATATATATATATGTAGATGTGTAAATTTGTATTTGTATATATATATGTATATGTGGATGTGTATATGTATGTATATATATGTATATGTAGATATGTGTATATGTAGATATGTACTGTATATATATCTATATGTATATATATGTTTACATAACCTCTTTAACACACTACTTCTCCGCTGCGAAGCGCGGGTATTTTGCTAGTACTCAATAAATGGAAATTCTGAAATCCTCTGAGAACTATTTACAGTATATAACAATTATATTTATGCCTAATCTGATGATGTAGTAACTGTAAATGTTTACATAATTCATAGTGTACTGTAGTACGAAACACCATCATGTATAATTACAAAACATGCAAAGACTTTTCTTGTACATTGTATGTTTAATTCCCTTAGTGTGCTTTATAATAGGCCTACTGTTTGTTAAGGTCATGCAGGTTGAGAAGGTTGAACTGCTTGAGAGAGAAAAGAATTCACTTGCCAGTTTTGTTCACTGTAGGCTACTATTGGTGTCTGTAGTTTGAGTGCTATCATACGAGTTAATTTTTTTTTTTTGTTTTTTGCATCATTGTAAGGGCATACTTCTAGTTTTCCTCTTATAATAGACAAGGAAGATACAATTTTTACTTTTAACATCTGGGTCTTTGAATTTGTGTGTGTGCATCTTCCAACGTTGTGTGCATTACTGATCAGGGTTTTATTAGAGGATCCCCCTCATTCAGCGGCAGTCTTATCTGGGTGAAAATTTTATTTGCCCACCTAGTTTCATACAGTATGCTCAGTCCTTTATTTTCCTCTTTCTTTTCTTCTGCCGCCTCCATTCTTCTCACCAGCTCCATCGTCTTCCACCCAACTCCGGCTCCCCGAATGAAGTGAGGTGGCTCCTTTTATGTTGCACCCGGAAGGCCTTTAGTTCACAGCACTTCCTGTGAGAGTCAGAATACCGAAGAAAAAAAAACATTGAGGAAACAGGAACCAAAGGGGCAGAGACAAAGATGTAGCTGAATTCAAAAGATCAAAACTAAAAAAACAAACCTAGTGCTAGGGCCTGTTTGATGAAGAGACAAACTTATGCTGAAGCAAATAAAGTGTATTTATATTCAGCAAAGGATACTAGGATATACAGTATAATAGAGAAACTAAATAAAGTAATATTAAACAATTTTTAGGTTTCAAATTTAAAAGTATAACAAACCCCAGGATTATGTTTTAACTAAATCTTCTTTTTAACTTTTTTTTGGGGTCCCAGACAATTTCCTATAGATCTAGTGTTTAAAAAATCTCATTGCAACAAAGTCAATTTTATCTGCAAAACTCATTACAACCAAGTCATTTTTCATAAAAAAAACATCAAAACACATTTCTTCTTGCTTTGGCACAAAAACTTGATTCTGGAGCTCTACTGAACATCCAGTTAGATTGCAGATTTATGTTATCTGGTTTACTTGCCAGTTATCATTTTCTTGCAAAGGAGCAAACCTCTAGAAATGCATTGCTGTAGAACAGAAATATGATGGATGGATCTGGGACAGAATAACTGAAAATCAAATTCGACATCAGCTCTGTTTGCGGAATTCTGGAGGTCCGCAGCTAGACTCTGTCGCTTATTTCAGGGTTCCTCAAGGTGCAGTTTGAATTTGATCAGCACAATGACCAGATGGGGGATTCATGTTTGGCTTGTCCTTCAGCAAAGTGCTGACTGCTAAGCTTCTCTCGTGTTTATACTACTCAACCAGTTTCCAACATATTTTATACATTTGTCAAGATTTTACATGTGAACAACTGGACACCATAATCTTTAATTTATTTTTTTGTTGCATATGAATGTCTTTGAATTTTGTGCTTGCAGACGTATGCATCCATCAATTCTTATTTTTGAATATGACCTTAATTTCCTCAAAATTTTTTTTATGAAAAAATTTTACAGTTTGAAAAAAATGGGTAACTCATAAAAGAACAAACAGCAATAATTTACATTTCAGAAAAAGTTGGAATTTATCACTGACATTGATGCTGGCAGAAAGAAAAAAATATTGCCTTCGAGTTCAGCATTCTGTAGTCAACTCTGTCTACTGTGCTGAAAAAACATGCTATATTCCAATTCCATTATAAAAAATTCCCTGTTATAACAATTATTTTTTTAGTCTGGAGAACCTGTATACTATAGGCATCCAAAAACATCCGAAATAAGCAGTCCTAGATAACAGTACATCTGCAAAGTTCTGAGTTATATGTGAGGTGAACGTTTAGGAAAAGGAAGATATATCATTGACCCTTCAACTTTCTGACCTCACTTTGTTGCCTGCACAGTATTGCACAGCCAATTCCTATGTAGCTTGAATGCAAAGACATAATGTCACTCTATCACTCACACCCCTTTGGTCAGTTTTAAGTTCCAATTAATCAAAATTCTTGGTACTCCATATTAGCCCAATGATCAGCAGGCATGCAACTGAACCTGATTTCTACTTGAACATCTTTTGAATGGCTTACATGTTTTCTGATAGAAGATGCAGTGGTAAGGCTGGGAAGTTACAGAAGTCTCCCTGAAATCAGTGTCTCCATAACACATAACTGACACATAATCTGTGTATTGCTGCCTATTTGCAAATATTTCTGTTAGTGACAATGTCAGTCTAAAAAATTATCAGCAAATTGTTTAACTTTATAGCTTAGATTTTGTTTCAAGGAGAATCCCCGCTTTTCCCTGTATTTTTTCACATGACAAATAACCTCCCCTCACCCTGAAATCAACGCAATACGGTGCTTACTTAAATTGTTGTAATTTCCTGTTTTTATGAATGGGTCCCCGTCCCTTCTTTAACACTGGAATTACCAAAGCCTACGAAAAAACACGTAAACTCGGCCCACCGTAAATCCATTTGCACCTCTCTGTCAGCGACTTTTGTGTTGCAAATGTGTTGATAAGTACAAGCAGCAAGAAGCCTGCTATCCCATCCTCCCACTGCTGCAGAAACGTCAAAAATCTCTCCTAGCTCAATCCTTGTTTATGTGGGAGTGAGCTGTATAGCCTAAAAAATATATTATTATTTGGAACACATGCATTTCACGTGTTTTCCATGTCTACAAAGATCTCTGTAAGTGTAGGATGGCAGGAAATGCAAGAAATGTTGAACACATACCTAAAAGACAAACCTTTTTCCTGTTTTAGTGTATAATGTGTGAAGACTGAAGTCCAAATATCAAATAAGCACTTTCACAAAAGGTACAAGTATAACAAAACAAGTGTGCTTTTATTCACAGCTGGGGTCTGTGTAGGTTCCTCAGTATGTGAGGCATGAGTTACATATACCAGCTAAAAATGCACACTTTCAGATCTCAGTGGATTTTACATATATTTTATTTCTGTAAAAAATGCTACTTATATAAAAAAAATATAACCCAGTTATTTTTTTTATTAACAGAGGAAAATGAGTTTCAATCCATTCAAAATTATGAGGAAGAAAATGTGATAGCAAAATAAAGTTTTTACAGACCAATGCTGTAGATTCTGTTTTGTTGAAATTAGTTTTTGGCATTTTCCTCCAACACAAGCCACACAGCAAATTTATTTGCTCTCACTTCCAAGCTGTCACTGCCAATAAGCAATGCTTTACTGTGAGGGTGCATCTGGTCCCTAAAATGCTTTTGTAAAATGGATTGGTAAAAAGTGTTTAATGCTGCATTTTTCCTTGCCTGGAATTCGTCCAACATACTAAGTGCCCTAAACATTTTATATAAAATCAATTGTGCCATCATTTACTATAGTGAAAACTTGGTCAGCTGGCAAGAGGATGTACAGATGTGGCATGAAAATTACAAAAGACGGAACAGGCGAAAAGCACACATGGGGTTGGAGAGAAAGTTAAACTGATAATCTGAGAGATTCGCTTCATGCCAATATAGACAGAGACAGGCCACTAGGGAGCAGGGGGTCATATACTGTATCATCATACTGTAGGTTTTATGGCAGGGGGAGATACCATAGCAGAGAGATCAAAGCCATGGGGCACTGGTAGAAGGCTGGCGCATCACCTCCAGGCTAGCAGCCCAGACACTGCCTGTCACATTTGATCTTTAGCAAACCCATTTAGTTTTCTAAACTGTAGATCTCTCTATGAACTGGTTTCCTTTTATCTGTGCGCAGCAATCCTGCCCCTCAAGTGATTCTACGGTTTGTCTCAGAAGTAACCCTGAAGGACTTTAACAGCCGGACATGGACTATGGAAAGCATCTCCAGTAGGGGGGGTTTGAGCAGGTTGAACTGCAATGCTCCAATATACAGCACCAGTGACAGTATTAGCTAATGTTACAAAGATGACTTAAAAGTGATTCATTCAAAGTTGATTTAAAATTGCTATATATTATGCCAATATTAGCATCAGACTCTAAAATTATAATTGCCTTTTCATTAAATGAATTTGCATAAATATCTATCAACATCGAACATTAGAACTTAGTAATTACCTTTACTCACTCCAAAACAAAATCTGCAGTCGTTCTCTTTCTACAATTTGCTGAACAAGATCAGCTTGGAATATGGTTCAGAAAAAAAGGTGTTTCATTCTGTTTCATAATGGTTTATTTCCATTTCCATAATTTGGATTGTTTGTGTATTATGTCAGTATTGAACTTATCATGACCCTGTGACACACCATAAAAAGCACATAACACTGAATGCTCACTTGGATCGTGAACTTAGTAAATGTTCCCAAAATCTATGGCTCTGTCCCCACCTTGGTGCCATAAAAAAGCAATCAATAGAAAACTAGACATAGTTTTAAAATAACCTCTTAAAGCTTAAATTTGAATTATGTCTACAGAAGCTAGCAAATGTTATTTTACAGTGTACATAAAAGTTGAACTTCTGAGCCCAATTTAATTATTGCCAACAGATTTACTGAAGAGTCAAGAGTGTTAGAAACTATCATTAAGTATGGACTCTATCCAATGACTAAACTTACCACTTCCTTTACAGTCATTCAATAACAGTCAAAATTAAAACATGTAAAGGGTAAATTCACAGGCATCCAACTGTATGCTCAAAAAGCCACAAGCTGGAAAAATCTGAGGACTAAGCAGCTCTCGCCAGCCTCTTGGCTACCAGAGTCCATTATAAAATGACATGACAGCTGGCTTCAGCAGACAAGAGTTCTGTGGAATGAGATCTCCTTTATTTATACTGTAGAAAAAGGAGAACTTTGATCTAATATAATCTGATAGGGTAGACATCGACATCTTAATTAAAGAAAGAAACTTAAAGAAAGCCGCTCTTGATTTGTCCAACAGGACAAATCAGAAAAAACCTTTCAGTCAGTAATCAGGCAGAAGAAAAGCTTGTCCAACTGCATCATTTATTACCCCTGCTGCACCATGCTGAGGATCACAGCAGTCTGTTATAATGTGATGAGAACAGACCTGGAAACAAAGGATTGAGGCTCATTTTATAAACTACTGAATTTATATACACTGTCAACCAATGCATACATTTTACTCTGATTGGTTAAAAGACATGAGGTGTTTAGTATAGAGCTCAACCAGCCTAAATAAAAGTCTTTCTCCATTATATCCTTGTCTTTCAGTATCTCTTAGTTTAGATATTACGAGGAAATCTCTGTGTATGTGACATTTTGGACATGCAAATCCGTTGTACTGTATATTATACAGGTGGCGCAGTGGTAGTGCTGCTGCTTTGCAGTAAGGAGACTGTAGAAGATTGTGGGATTCACTTTCCGGTTCCTCCCTGTGTGGATAGTGCTTTGAGTACTGAGAAAAGCGCTATATAAATGTGATGAATTATTATTATTATTCATTTATCCACAACCTTGTACTACTGGCTTATTTCTTGCAGAATTTCTAGATTTTTTTATCCCCCATTATTAAGTTGAACAGAGATATAATTATTGGTGATTTTAATATTCATATTGATTGTACTTCATGTACTGTTGCTTTGGAATTTATGAACATCACTGAATGTTTTAATCTCATTCAACATGTCTCAGGTCCTACCCATCGTGGAGGGCACACATTGGACTTGGAATAATTCCTAAAGGCATTAATGTATGTGATGTAATCTTTAATCACCATAAGTGTATATTATTTGATTTGTATTTTAATTTGGAGCTGGCACCTGTTGTTCATGCGAGGCATACTCTCTTCATGAATGATTAAGTGATTTGCCAATTTGCTCTTATGTCTGGTGAATTTGATTCTGGCAATGATGATAATGTGGAGCTAACAGTAAAATCTGTTAATGAGCACTGAACTGATATTTTGGACATAATTGCACCTATTAAAGTTACACAACATTCTGTTATTCATTCTGCCCCTTGGATGAATGATCTCTCAGCACAGTGGACCATCAGGTTTTAATTAATAGTTTAGAACAATGTGTGGGGGTTTCTGATTCTGTATTGGACTGGTTCTCCTCATATCTTACTAACAGGAGTTTCTTGGTTGGTGCTGCATACTTACTTACTGCTCCTCTGACTTGTGGAGTGCTGTAGGGTTCAGTTCTCAGACCGGTACTGTTTTCCTTATACAACCTTCCTTTGTCTCAGATTATAAGTTCTTTTAGGTGCATCTCATATAACCTTTATGCAGATGATATAGAGCTTTATATCACATTTAAACCAATCCAATTGAAAGATTTTCTGGTTTGGTTGGTTGCTTGTCACAGATTAATAATTGGTTTTGTAATAACTATTTGCAGTTGAACTCAGGTAAAACTGAGGTTCTAATTGTTGCCCCCCTGGCCTTCATTCGTATGAAATCTGGGGGTTATTTTTGATCAGTGTTTAAACCAAGATTTTCATGTAAGTCTGTTAGCCGCTCTTATTTCTTTCATTTAAGACACCTTACTAAATTGAAGACCGAATTTTCAAGCAGCAGACTTGGAGATGCTTGTACATGAATTTATCTCTTTTCATATTGACTACTCTAATGAACCATATACTGGTCTGAATAAATCCTATCTTTCTTGGATACACTTGTGGCCCAGAAGCAACCTCCGAGTGGCCCAGCCTGTGACCCTGCTAGACTCCAGACTGCAATTAAAATGATCGCAAATGTGACCAAAAATAGGTTTGACCATTATCATTTCTACTTAGTTTGAACAAAATCATTGAAACTTTAAACTATAATTTTGTAACTGATGCAAAACGCCATTTTTTTATTGTTGAGTGTATGTGCCATTAACATATATGTCAGTACAAGGCTCCCCCTTGCATATATTCCTGAGCCGCATAAATCCTGGTTTATATCCTGTGCTGGGTGAGAGGGAGTCACGGTGAAAATTACATCAGAGGTGGAAACATGCGTGGGAAAATATTTCTAAGTACATGGCGCAGCTGAGGGGATAGCCGTGAATTTCAAACAATAGGCTGGTTACACTTGTGTTGGAATATTAGCGAAGGGCTGAATATGACGCAACCGGTCATCAAAAAAAAGGTAGGCATGCAAAACATTTGCATGAAGATATCTGTGCCCTGTAGAATTCATTTGCCCTTCTCATTTCATGTGGTGTGATTGTCAACGATCTCCTTGTGTTCGTGCATCTTTGCATACCATCTCTCTTTTGATTTAATGCATACCTCATGCAGAATGCTGGCCAGTCAGTAAAAATGTATGAGCAGTCATCTGCCCGCTGTTGCGTCATATACAGCAACAAGATGAAGTCTGCGTTTTAAGGTTGTAGGTGTATTACTGTTGCTTTACTGGGCTGCTCTTTGATTGATGGCTAACAGCAGTGTTGTCACTCTAACCTTTAGGAAAAATATAGACCATGTAACCACATAAACACAGAAAAACATAGACATGTTTAATAAGGTATACAAGGAATTTTCTAATTAAATACAACAGCAGCACATGTCTGCCAAATAAATCTAAGTGTCAAAAAACTATATCATAATCCTGATAAACAGGAAATGTCAAATTCAAGCTTGGGAGCAGAACATTAAACAGGACTCATCCTCACTCAAATCTTGTTTGTACTTTTTCAGTTTCTCACATCGTTTATGGTACTGTACTTCTTTAATGTCCTTGATGACAGATTTTGGTGGTTTCTAAGTGTAGCAGTTGATATTTAATGTCAACCTCTTTTGCTATCAGCACATAATTGACTGACATTAAGGCATGTGCACTATGCAGAATGTGACATCAAAGCACATGTCACCAATCACAATCCCCAAGTTAATTTGGTTATGCACAAACTAGTAATTACATTTTAGAGATGCGCAGAGCTGATAAGTTTTTGTTAAGATGTACAAAACAATAAATTTATGTACACAGGAAACTGTAGTTCAAGAATTGTGCTAAAAGAAATACATGATTGTGATGAAAAAACAGACTCAGGATGATAATAGAAAAACATAGATTTAGGTGGAAAAACATAGGGGTGGTAACACTGGCGGACAGTAAACTTTGTTAAAAAGGTGTCGAAAAATGCCACTTCATTGGTTATTACTTAAGTTGTTTTGGTGTGTACACAATATGTTCTGTTACCAATAAATTCTTCAACGGGAGCTCATCAACAAAGAAACATGGAAAATAAGATTTAGTAAAAAAAAGTAACAATAGTAATAATTCAAATTAATAATTCATTACTTGACACCCAAAAACTCTCTACAAAGACATTTTAAGATAAATGTACTAATCCACTTTCATGCCATATGTACAGCCTTGCTCTTAAACATTTACTCAGGTAGTTTTTTTCTGGGGAAAAAAAATTCCACGAGAAAGGCGTTGTTGTTGAACTGAAATTTAAGTTCTCTCATATGAGTGATTAAAACTGTGTGAATGAAATAGTTTAAGTTCTATGAAAAAAACAAAAATCCCTTGACTGTCATGACCACCCCTTTAAATTGGGGGAGGATCTCATATTTCAAAAGGGTAACAAATGTTATTGCTAATACTATGCACTTGTTTTGATTTTTATGCACTGTGAGATGTGAGCAAAATGTTTATTTTTAATTTCAAAAGTGGAAAAAAAGTATTGCTTCTACCTCAGATTCTGTTCAGTTATTGCTTTTTGTTATTTTTTTTATACACTTTTTTTATGTGCCTGTGTCAGATGTGACTAAATTTAAAAGGGAAATAATGAATTAACATTAGTTGTTTTAAAATACATTCATTTGTGTTGATTTAAAATATGTCATTACCTGCTCCTTACCGGCCCCTGATAATGTCTGGCCCAAGTAAATTTATTGGTGTGAAAATCTGGCCCAATTGAATTTGTAATTGAATAGCCCTGTTCTAGACTTTTAACTGGATCAAGTCAGAGGGTGCATATTACTCCCATCTTGTACGAATTTCACTAGCTTCCAGTTTATCACAGATTACACTTTAAAATTTTCAAGCTTACTCTATAGAGCTCTCTGTAGACAAGCCCCTGAGTATATCACTGGCTTCCTGCACTGCCATACAACCTTTTGGTCTCTTAGTCATCCCTCATACCCAGCTTAAGCTAAATGGGGATTGTGCTTTTCAATCCATTGTGACAAGGCTTTGGAATGGTCTTCCACTAGTGCAGCACACGGCTGAGTCACTTGAATCTTTTAGTATCAGCTTAAGACATTTTTTATTAAACCAGGATTCTGAACTCAGTTGAGTAGTCTCTGCTTGGACTTTTAGTTTATTTTTGTTTTGTTCCTATTATTTTATTTTATTTCTTCTTTTCTATTTTTCTTGTAATGTTTGGATGGCACTTTTATGTGTTTTATTGTTGTACAGTGTGACATTCATGTCTCTGGTGACTCTTCCTATGAAGTCAGTAGACGGATTGGGAGAGCATGGGGGGTCATGCGGTCACTTGAAAGGGATGTGTGTCACTCCCGATATCTTTACAAAAGGATGACATTCCAAGACATTAGAATGCTGGTGCTGTCTGTTTTGCTATATGGTTGCAAGATAGGAACACTATCCAGTGACCTGAGACAAAGACTGGACTCCTTCAGTACTGTGTCTGTTCCGGGAATCCATGTGTACTGCTGGTTTGACTTTGTGTCGAACAAGCGGTTGCTCACGTAGTCCCAAATGAGGCACTATGGCCATGTGGCGCAATTCCCCATGGTTGATCCAGCTTGCAGGATCCTCATTGCTGAGGACCCAAGCGGCTGCAACAGGCCAAAGGGAGACCCATATAACATCTGGTTGCAGAGATAGATGGTCATTTTGGGGGGGGGGGGGGGGGGGGGGGGGTTGGACTGGACCGCATGTCTGCCTGGGGGGGAGGTTGTCAACCAGGATCTCAAGCTGTTTCGTCATGTGGTAGGTGCAGCAACGTGCTATACAAGAATATCTGCTGATCTCTTAATCATACACTTGGTGTATTACATCAACCTACTGCTGGTACATTCTTGTCTTTGTTGTTCACTTGACCTTTATCTGGTTTCCTGATATGCCTGAACAGGCTTTTGACATTTATTAATCCTTTAATACTTCCAAGATGGACACTATATTTTAATATGGAAAGCATATCAAAACACTTTATCCTAAATCACTATGTAACCCTTAAGTCTATTTTTTTCTTCTACACTGGTCAATAATTATTTCCTGGTAAAATATCTCAGAAAACTAGATTCAGAAAATGAGGAGGGTTAGGTAAAGATGCATCTCTTAAATTATGCAGTACATAGATTAACAACTTAACATGACATGAAATGCTATGATCCCATCCCAAGGTTTATGCCTAGTGAGAGATGATACATGTTATCATAAAAAGCATAAATGATGTAATTATCAGGGAGATGTAAACAAGAGAAACAGTTTGGAATCATCTTTAGATGTCATACTAGTTCTGTATATTAATTAACCCATTTGTGTGGCAGACATTACCATGAAGGATATTTAACACAAGTCTGGCCCTGGCCAATGCACTCTAAAATGATATCAAGCTGAAATACACTCATCCATTTTATTGGCAGACAAGTGCAAAACCTGTGCTGTTAGGCATTGGAACAAACTAAATTTGAATTTGATTACATTATAATGTGAAGGGTTTTAACTAAGAATTGATAGGAAAAAACAACTTAAAACAAATTTTCCAGGGGTCAGATTTATAAAACACACAAAAAAAGACCTAATGTGTATATGCAACTTTTCATGTAAAATCCAGGATTTATTCAAGAAAACTAGATGAGAATATATTTATGTCAACTCTGATCCATCCATATACAACATTTCAGAGAAAGTGAGAAATGCAGTAAAACCAGCTAAAGGATAACTGACATGTATGATAATTCATGTCACTGAACTGTTCTTATGATGTTTACTGATGTGACAAACATATTACCCCTCAAAAGTGATGAATATGATATATTCCGGATTCAGAATGGCGGTGCACATGGACACAGCGACTCTCGACTCTCTGTTTTGGTGCTTGGTTGTGTTAATGTAGGTGTATGTATAAGTGTATAAGTATGTATAAGTGCATAATTGTATGGACTTGCATAATATTGGAACATAATGCCATATAGACAGTACAAGCAGTTACCAGCAGATTCACAACATACTGCAGGATATACCAAGGCCTCCAGGGGCTCTTGGATTGTGCAAGTAGAAGTGAGGATGCCAGGCCGGCCTACTAGTTAGACTAAGAAAGCAGCTGCATAAACCCCAGCTACTGAGCATCTTCCTCACAAACGCAAGATCCATCATCCACAAATTAGACAATCTGAAATTACTGATGGCTTCAAAATTCTGTTTGTGAATTCTGTGTGTTGATCATCATGGAAACTTGGCTGCACCTACTTATCCAGGACACCGTAGGTTAGCTTGTGGGTTGTACCATCTATGGCTTGGACAGGAACAGAGACTCCAGCAAAAAAAAAAAAAGGAGGAGGTATTTGCGTGTATATAAACAATGACTGGTTTATTTCAACCTATAGAATGCTTACAGATCCCTACCTGTTCCTCATCTGGGCTTGTCTGACCATCTCTCACTGCTCCTCAACCCAGCATGCACTCCCCTCTGGAGGAAAATCAAGCCAACCATAAAAATGATCAAAACCTGGCCTGAGGGAACCCTCTTGCAGCTCCAAGACTGTTTTGAAAATACTGAATGGTCCTTATTTGATTAATGAGTGTTAGAGAAACACAAAGGAGCTGTACTAGTCTAAGTCTAATTTAACTTCTGCACTGATGTGGTTACAGTGGATAAACACATACAGGTATACCCCAACTAAAAACCAGTGAGGTTCACTCTGTTGAGAACATGAGAGGTACCAAAACTGCCAAGATGGCCTAGAACAGCAAGGTTGAGGCCCATCTGACAGATGCTAACTCATGGCAGGTGTGGCAGGGAATACAACAAACCAAAAACTACAAAAGCAATACACATGTGCCAATCTGTGTTGATGCCTCATTGGCAGAGGAACTAAATCTTTTCTTTGACCGCTTTAAGGCAAAGTGGTGTCACACCAACACTCTGCTCCCACCAACTACCAGCTGTGACATGTTCACTTTTCAGGAACTTCAAGTGAATCCGAGGAAAGCTGCTGGACCAGATCGCATACTTGCCATAGTTCTTAAAACTTGTGCTGACCAGCTGACAGAAGTCCTTACTATGATATTTAATCTGTCACTGGCGCAGGTCCCCGTTCCCCCCGTCTTAAGTCGGCTATTATCATCCTTCTCCCTAAAAAGTCAGTCATCAAGAACCTTAATAACTATAGACCAATTGCATTGACGTCAACAGTCATGAAATGTTTTGAAAGACTTACTGCTCAGCACATTAAAGCCAGACTCCATCCCACCTTCGACCCTAAGTTTGCTATTAGATCAAATAGATGTACGGAAGATGCCATCAGTACAGCCCTCCATACAGTGGAGTCATCTGGAACACTCTGGCACCTATGTAAGGACGGCATTTGCTGAATATAATGCAGCATTTAATACAATCATCCCTAGCATATTAATCAACAATAATGCATAATCTGAACTTTCCCCCCCTCCTTCTGTGCTTGGATAAAGAATTTCCAATCATTATCAAGTACACTGATGACTCCACAGTGATAGGTCTGATAACCAGTGACAGTGAGCCAGCATACAGGGACAAGGTGCAGAAAGCTGTGATTGTGGTGCTCCAGGAACAATCTCTCACTTGAAACCTGTAAAACTAAATACAATACCATACAATTTATTGTTGTATAGCCGAAAATCAAACAAGAATGGGCTTTAACAGGCCCTGCCTCTTGATAGCCGGCCAGCCTTGACTCTCTAAGAAGACAAGGAAAAACTCCCAAAAAAAACCCTGTAGGGAAAAAATGGAAGAAACCTTGGGAAAGGCAGTTCAAAAAGAGACCCCTTTCCAGGTAGGTTGGGCGTGCAGTAGGTGTCAAAAAGAAGGAGGTCAATACAGTACAATACACAGAACAGAACAAATCCTCATTACAGTATACAAATAAAACTTTTACAAGTACGGAGCAGAAATAAACAGTAGATGATATCACATAATATGATTTGGATTTGTTTACAGTCCTGGAGACCTCAGCCATCAAGCTGCCTCCCCCATTTGTCCATTCCACAGCTGAAACAGCGCTGGGCCAGCCAATCCGATGAAAGGACCCCTCTACCCAACGATTTCTGCGATCCTCCATCAGGGATGACTTTACCTTAGGCAGGCAAAACAACTTGGCAGGTGGGCTGTGGCACCAAGTGCCACATTTCAGTACCGAGAAGAGAAACAGAATAGGTGAGGGTTAGTAACAAATTATAATGAACATGTTACTTATGTTTTAGTGCTAATGACTAACAACAGAGATGCAGTCTTTACAGTTAATCAGCAGCTCTAGTCAGGATATGCTAGACTGAAGGGGCATCTCTTATAGTAGCAGGCAGACCATATCACAGTTTAGGGGCCCTGTAACTAAAAGCTTGACCTAAAGAGGTGGTCATTGACTTCTGGAGGCACAGAGCAGAGCCAGCCCCTCAATATATCAATGGGGACCTGGTGGAGAAGGGCACCTCCTTTAAGTTCCTGTGAACTTTCATTTCTCAGGACCTGTCCTGGACAGCAAATACTCTGGTGGTGGTCAAAAGGTCCCAGCAATGACTACACTTCTTGTGACTTCTCTGGGAATTGGAAATGAAGGAGAAGCTGCTGTTGACCTTCTACTGCTCAACCATCAAGAGAGTTTTAACATACTGTATTTCAATATGGTATTCTGGCTGTACAGCAGCAGACCAGAAAGCTCTGCAGAAGGTAATGTCCACAGCAGAGAAAATTATTGGCTGCTCTCTGTCCTTCCTGGAAGATACCTCCTTGATCCCTACCCACCTACTGGTATGAATTATTTATGACATGAACAACCAGGTGCACAGGTATATTTTCTAACAAAATCTTTTAATGATGTAAATATTTATATTAGTCCCCGTCCCCCCCCCCCCCCCCCCCGCCCCAGATTTCCTTGAGCACCCAGGTGATCCGATTGCAGATGCCATTCACAGGTCGAAATCAGAGATCAATAGCAATACACCAGCATGATGTGTGACTGTGACTGCCAAATCAGAATTTTTTCTTTCTTTTTAATGTTCTTTCTTTTTAGTTCTCCTGTATATATATATGTCTACGTATGTATTTATTTATTTAAAGAGCTTCTGTAAAAAGTCAAATTTCCCTCTGGGACAAATAAAGTTCTTTTTTTGTATCTGTCCATATAGATGTGCCTACCCTTGCCACTGATCTGAGCTGCAAAGTTGTTTGAAAAAGTAGTTGTGAAAATGCACCGGACTTTAGACTTGTAAAATAAGGGTCAAATCTTCAGTTCAAAATATTAGTTGCTGCTTTGGGCTTCCCGGGTCAACATGTTAAAACTGATACTGGTGTAGTCCACTATATCTCACACTAGCTCATTTGCCTTGTGAATTTCTTCTCTGATACAACATATAGATCTGCAATCTGTTGTACTTTTAAACCGAATAAAAGAAAGTGTTCTTTTGACTCAGCTGGAATGTCAAAGAATGGGCATCCAGAGCAGGTGAATTTTCCCCTTAACTGCTGTGCAGTCCGTTGCCCCAGTTCTAGTCTGAAAGGGCCTCCAACATTTCTTTTGATTAATCTTCATTTTTCTCTCTGAAATACATGATAACTTCAACAGAATCTATTTCATTGGCAGTAGTAAGCATTTTTCTAATTAATTCTTGTGCTATCTCATTTACTACCATCTCCCACAATGACATATTGAATTAGGCATGAACAATCTACAGAAAATAATTCACCAATCAAAAAATCAAATGTGCTAGAGCCCACCTTCTCATCTTTGATGTTTGAAAGTGACAGTTTTATTTCAAGCTGTATTTCATGATGCATTTGGAGGAATATTAGAGATAAAATAAATAAGCAACAAAAAATACATCTTGGGGCACTATTTATTGATGATCACATTTCATTCAGTTTTTAGTTACTGGTTATTAATTTTGTCCAAAATTATTAGTGACAAGCCAGAAACCAGATCAATTCTAATTTTAAATTAGACAAGTAACAGGTAAGCAAGTTCAGGAAAAAAAAAGCAATACTGAGCTTCTGTAAAAAGGCTGCTGCATGCACAACACCAGGAAGTAGATTTTATTGCTGCTGTTATAATTACTGTTACTAATCATCATCATTACTTTTGAAAGCATTTATGTGTGTTCTTTATCTCTGACTCTACCTTGGTCTTGAACTACAAGTAAGGTGTGATCAGTGGACTAAGTTGAAGACTTCACCTTGCAACAAAGCTTTTTTTTTAGATTACTTGTCCTTCAGAATGACATTGTCTAAGCATCAAAAATTGGTTGGGCATGCACTATTAAATTTGATGAAAATTACACTTGTTCCTAAAGTTTTATATTCTAAGTTTTACTTTTGTTAAATAATATTCATCAGTTTATAGGATCATTATTGTCATGTGTACAAAGAACAGCAAAATTGTTACTTGCATCTGCTAATCAACATGCAACACATCCTGTCTCTAATACCATAATTAATGAGTATACACTAAATAGGTACTTTACCTTGACACTTCTGTTTTTCTAAAACACATTTGTTATTGTAAACTATTAAAGAATGTAATGAGGATAGAGGAGTCAAACAAATTTATTAACAATAGAATTACCAAAGCCTACGAAAAAACTCATAATTCCAGCCCAGCTTAAATCCCTATGCACCTCTCCGTCAGCATTTTTTGTCTTGTAAATGTGTCGATCAGCACAAGCAGCAAGCAGCCTGCTATCCCATCCCCCCACCACCACAGAAAGGGCAAAAAGTTCTCCCAGCTCCAGCCTTGATTATTTGGGAGTGAGGTACCTAGAGTTGTATAGGGAAATAATATATTGTTATTTGGAACACCTGCATTTCATGTGTGTTCTGCTTCTACAACAATCTATGTAAACACATCGTTAAAACATAAACATTTCAAATAATTTCAAATAAAAACTAACAGCATCAGATCTGGGGAGGGGGAATGGGTTGTATCGTGATTGTGACTGAGAGAATAAAAGTGAAAAAATAAAGTTTACAAGTACCGGCTGTTACATACACAAATCAAATGTATTTTTTCTTGTATAATATTAACAATAAGAACAGCTCACTACTCAAAACGGTAAATTTGTGAGGCAGCCAGGATCGAACTGGCGGCTTCTTGATCACAAGTCAGCAATTCTTACTGCTGCACCACAGAAGCTGTCTTAATATACTTGTACCTTTTGTGAAAGTGTTTATTTGATATTTCGACTTATACAGTTACACATTATACAGTTCATGTCTACATTTTGTCATTTATTAAAAGCTTCTGTTTTAACAATGTGTTTACATAGATTGTTGTAGACACTGAACACACATGCAATGCATGTGTTCCAAATAACGATATATTATTTCCGTATACAACTCTGGGTACCTCACTCCCAGATAATCAAGAGTTGAGCTGGGAAAACTTTTTGCCCTTTCTGCGGCAGTGGGGGGATGGGATAGTAGGCTGCTTGGGTTGATCGACATATTTACAAGACAAAAGACGCTGAAATGTGGTGTGAAGGGATTTGAGGTGGACTGGAATTACGAGTTTTTTTTGTAGGCTTTGGTAATTCTATTGTTAATACTGTTGATATAGAGTAGTTTTTTTGCCATATGCATTATACTGTTCTGTCTAGAGACACTTTTTATCATATATGCACATACCTGTATTATAATTCTGTTTGAAAGAAATATTCTATACACATAAAGAAATAATTCACAAGAACATGCTGTTCAGCTCACTATAGCTCATCAAAAACATCCTTTACTCGACTTTTTAAAAATATTGTAAAGTCATGACTTGATTTCTTAAATGTCACCACTTTCACTACTCAGAAACTTCATTGTGTAAAGAAATACTTTTTTTATACATTACTGTGAAATTCATTCTTAAGCAAATTCCGATTTGCCTCCCTTTTCTCATTGAAGAGCTCATTTTAAAGCAACATGTGTCTTTTTTTGTGGTGTAGAGGGCTCATACACTAGTCTGAGTATCTACTAATATTCTTCTCAGGCAGAAAAATCAAGTGAATGTATGTTAAGTTTAAGAATATTTTATTAAAGAGAACAATGCTGAATCATACAGAGATCATGCTACAGAATGAAACCTCTGGCAAAAGGGAGATCAAACTTAAGGCGTCTTTACCATTCTGGACCAAGTAATGATCTGATCATCTCCAAAAAGCTTATTGCATATCTCAAAACTTGACTAGTTCCTGTTTTGCACTTCTTTGTTTCTTTGTTACTTTAGTTTATTTACTGAACCTTTCTAAGCAGTTATTTACTTATTTTTTTTTACAATTGTCTATCTGTAGCTTTATGGAAGTACTGTGAGTTCTGTTATTTCACAATTGCTTATCAATATCAGACAGAGACTTTACAACTGAGACAAATAAAAACACAGTTAAAACAATTCCAAGTAATTTATTGTTTAATTTTAATCAATTTATTTTTTCTAAAGAATATGGCACCACATATACACCAAATGTAGCCTCTAGTACAAGACCTAAAACAGGCCAATGATTTCAGTATGAAGAAAACATTTCAATAAGTAAACAATTTTGTACCCCTAATCCAAAGAATACATTAGAATTTTATAACTAACATTTAGATAGCTAATAGGTACATTTATTTACACTCTAATCAAACTTTCATAAGTAGTAAAATGTTAGTTTTTCAAGTGCCATTTATAAACACAAGCCACAATTAATGACTGTACAATGAATTGTGTCAAAGACAATTGTACCATAGACGGAACACCTCAAAACATTTACAGTAGATAAGGAAGATCTCTGAAAGAGAAAAGATAATAAACTGATAGTTTTCCTAATTAAATCTTGTGCTGTTGCAGAAGTACATAATGTGCTGAAAATGTATACACATTTGTATTATAAAAGAGATCTATACTAAGACAAACTTTACTAAGCATTTGTTCTCACAGCTAGAACAATGTGTTTAACAGAAGCTTATGGATGAAGAAAATAAATGCATTGCATTTCATTAAGAGCTACAACATCATAGTTTTTTTGCCTTCCACAATAAAGAAAAAAGGTTTCCTTATCACATTTTATTTTCCATACTGAACAATGGAAAAATGGATTGCTAATTCATATAAAATCAGCATTCTCCCAGTCTGAGTTTTCCATGCATGAGTAAGTAACATTACTTTAATTCTCAAGCAGAAACATTCATATTTATTCTTTCTGACCCAAACACTATTCTGAGTGACGCTCTAGTGATTACTAGATTTTTAGATTTTAGATACTTAGATTTACATTTAAAAAAGAAATTCCCTTTCCCAAAGGCAAATACTTTGCTCACAGCATATTTTGTGAATAATTTTGCCTAAGGGTTTCACAGTATAAATGTTTCTAGTGAGGACAATCATGGTGAACTCTGTTATCAAAGAAATAAATGTCTGCCTTTTCTGCTTTGATTCTGAAGTTGGATTGTGCCTCAGAGGATAGCAGGTATTTTAATCATGATGATACAAAATGATAGTAAAAAGGTAGAAAGTTAGACCATATAGAAATAATCAGATTGTCTTCTGAAAAATCTTTCATTAATCTTCATATGAAGATGCTTAGCAAAGCTTTCTGTCAGTGGCAAAGTCTAGAGATTTTTTGAAAATCTTAAATATTTTTCTATGTTTTGGTCTTATGCTGATTATGTGATGTACGTTTTAAATAAAATAATGGCACTCTTTTGGGGTTTTAAAATGTAAATCAGAGGTCTGCTTGATTACTGGTAGCTCATAAATGATATCCAGTCATGTAGTGTGTTATCCTCTTGCTACACCTCAGGGTGACAAGGAGCTTGTGCCTATCCTAGCAGCAGTTCACCCTGGATGGAGTTCTACCCCTCTGACGTCTATCATTAAAACTGTGTTAAAGTTTAAATTACTAGATTAGTAATGTACAATATGGGACTTGGTATTTTCAGTGTAATAAAATAACACACCAGACAAAATATCATGTTATGGTGAAATTTTCAAATTAATGACTTGAATGACTGTTTACAGTAACTTTAGAAAATGCCTTTAGGAATTAATGTAATATACTACATTTCTTTATAGAAATCAGATATTATCAACTGGTTCACAGCACTTGATTTCTCAGTATGTGTAGGGAAGACAATAGTTTGCAGCAGTATGTTTTAATGAATCCTTCCAAAAGTGAATTCCATCCTTGTTACTTGGAGCAGACAGCTGCATTGCATGCTAAAGTAAGTGCTGTGTGTGTGTTAAAAAAGTAAATCATTGCTGATATTTTTACATGACTATATGAAACTATATCATTCTTTAATTATGGAACACATTTAACTTAGTTAAAAGAAATATTTTTGCAAATAAATATAAATCAAGAATGGATGATTATCTTACCCTAATATACACATTTTGACCAACTCATTTTATGTTCTTTAAGTCAAATTTAACAAAAAACAAGCAAACAAACAAATAGTGGTATCAATGGCCTAGAAAAGGCAATTCCCTGTCATGAAGGGTTTACCCAGTTACAGCAGATTTTGAATCTTTGAATTTTCTCCTTATTGTACAGTTGACATCAGATTAAAATTCTAGCAGTTCTTTAATTTATTTGCAGAAAACTTCCAATTTCAGTTTATTTTTGTATAGTGCTCTTTTCCGAGTACATGCTTAGAGCACTTGCACAAGATATACACACACTCTGTTCGTATAAATATACATACAGTGGAAATCAAGTCTACACAAACTTAAAATGTCTGCTTTAAATAATGTACTCGTGTCAGACTGTCTTAATATTTAAGGGCATCTTATAATTAGCAATATTTAAGAGATCAATTTTCTTTTATTAAAATTATGTATTTTGTATTCTTATCTGTTTTACTTTTGTGTAAATTGCAATTGACTATATATTTTAACATAAGATATGAAAAAATTTAAATGTGTTTTCCTTGGATGTGACATTTTTTCTGCTACATCCCTTAAGTAAAATCCCTGTGCATTATGAATAACTTATGAAATAAAATTGCAAGTACTGTTTTGTTTCATATATATCATACACACACATTTTGTATATATTTATATACAGTACATATAACATTTTATTAACAACTTCATAGTAGGTCCACTTTTTTTCCCCAGTATCTTTAAAGGTGACTATAGACAGTGATTTTCATGCTTTTATTTAAAGATTTTTTTTTTCTTTTCAAGAAATTGCATTGTGAAGAAAACTCATTTTAATGTATACACAGAAGGCCAAGACAACAAAGGCTTTGCTGTACTCTACTTCTACAAATCATGAGTATATGTAACTTTTTGACTCCAACAATACATATTCAAATGAATGACTGAAACTTAGGATTTCTGCTGTTATTTATTGATTTGCTTGCTCAGACCACCAGTTATTTCCATAGTACTTTTGAAATTCAACATCACACACATTTTACCAGTTGAACTGAGGCCAAAACCTAGACAGTTTACACAGAGTCTACATGGACTCACTACATTTCATGCATCCATTTTACAAGTAAATCTACAATTATTGATTTAGATATATCCATTTCTATTGCTTTTAACATACAATTAAACAGGAAATATAAAACATATTTTATGTTGGAAGAAGTAACATAAAACTATCTAATTTGCAAACATAATATTTTTATCCACACAAATCAATTAAATAATGAAAGCAGCAACATTCGTTTGCAACGAATAACATCTGTGGTTTTCTTGCTACAATTATACTTTAGTGTATTATGAAACTCTGTAAGTCCTGAGCTTATTCAGTGATATAGTATTAGCTTGATTTTGCAGTTATATACCTCAATGAAAGCAGTCAACTCTTAATCTTTATCAGAGAGACAAAGTTCAGTTCAGTTTTAATACACACAGGTTTAGATGCACATTGTCCCTCCTATTTTCAGTTCCACTTATGTGTGGATTTCAATGGCCATTAATGTGCATTCAACTTTTTAATTGGTCATATTACATTCTTTCATAAAACAAAAAAACTCAAAACACATTTACTGAAATAAAACGATTTTGAAGATGTGTTGAAATATTTTTCCTTTGAATTTGTTCTAATATTGACAATATTTCTTCAGTGATTACAACCCACACAACCTCTCTATGTTTAGCCTTTTTCTTCTAGACAGTCTTTTAAGATTATTTACTTGAATTTTACAAGATGTTTAGTGATGTTGTTAGAATATACAAATGATGGCTTGCTTTTTTGAGAAATGTTTGTTTCTTTCTAGACTACCTTGGGTTTTGAATGTTTTACCCAAAAGATCCAATGAGCTTTAAAGGGTTAATCATTAGCAGTTGATTTCAAATATATTTTTGACACTTTTGTTCATATGTTCTATTAATTTTTGTCAGAGGAGTACTAGACTAGCTTTTGATCAGCTCTCCTGCAAGTCAAGCAATCAAAAAGATAAAGTACAGTACAGTATAGTACAATGTTTTACCCAACCTGAATGAATTAAACAGAATTTAAAGCACTCAGTGCTACATTAGCAAATCGTAAAAATGTTAACCTCACTTAGTACTCACAACTTTGGAGTGGACATTATATACCTGGGTATCACATACTCTTATTTTGGAAATCACATCCGATGGAAAAGGTGATGTTGGTACCATATGTATCTAACTCAGTTATGCTTTGTTGTAAAACAATGACTCCTGAATTGTAAACATCAAACATTATAAAACAGTCCAACACTTCAACACCATCAGCAAGTAATATCAAACAAGGATGTGGACAAATATCACCATTAATGCCTTTCAAATTATTAATGAGAAAACAATAGCCTTAATCATAGTTCTTTAACTACAATTATTATTCTAATTTTCCACACAAATAACATTTTGCTATTTTTACACATGACGATAACTGATATACCCAGTTTTCTTTAGTAAAGTGATAGAGATTCAGTTTGATCCCATATTTACAGGAAGTTACATCTTAATTTATAATGGGAGTTTTAGTGCCATTTTTTATAAACATGCCTCTTGGATATTTCTCAAGAATTCTTATTGCTCTGTTTTAATGGGTTTTAAGTAAATAAGAATTCATGTACTCTTGATCTGGATCTGAACAGCAATGGTGAATTTCATTACACACATGTGTCAAAGTTTTTTGTGAAATGCAAAGAGGTTACAATAAAATTTTAAGACTATGAAGGGTAAAATTTGACTTCTTAAGTAAGTTGTTGAAGTACTGTTGTTTTGCATGTCTGTGTGTACTTAAATAAATAAAGGAAAGAAGATTTGTTTTGCATGATTTCAGAGGCCCTTGAAAAGACACTTAAGTTAGATCTCATAAAAGCAGATTTAAGTGGACTGAAACTTTTTTTACAAACATCTTCTGCAAATACTCTCTCTCTTGCTTTATTGCCATAAAAATCACCGTTAACAAATAATAAATATATTAATTACCACATCCTAAATAAACTGCAGTTTCCAAAAATGATTCTGCACTGATAAATCTGTAATGATGTTATGTATTAATTGTATACTGTGTGCTCCAAAGCAACTAAATGCATCTATGGAAAGGGTGCTCAAGTTTACTGTTGGAGGGCTGCAGTTGCTGAAGGTTTCCAATTGCTTAATTAGAAGCCAGTCTTCACCAGTAACACATAATATTTAATTTTGTCAGTGTTTTCATTCTAGTGTATCATGTCATTCTTACGTATATTCTTTTTCTTGTCTGAGAATATCATTTAAATGATTTTGCCTTGAGCATATTAGCAATTCTCACCTTTTTAATTTTATTCTTCCATTTTTTTACAAATATTTTATTAAAACAGTTACCTCATGAAGTTAGAGTGTGAGGTGCTCTTTTTTGTAATTTTGACTTTTTTTCATTTCCATCTATTTGTTAATTGGAAGAAGTCTGGCAAAGCAAGAATGCAACTTTTTTTGACAGACAAAAGAAGCAATTAAAAGTTGGAACAATAATTGCCACCTTATTAGGAAATTGTTTGAGCATAAACCTGCAATACTGCAGCCTTACAGGGCTGAAATGCAGCACTCCAGTGTCAACACAGTCAATTGACTGTGGCTCCATTTACACTCTTGGGGCACTATAAAGTTGGTATTTGAGCTTTTTTTTAAATGATACACAACTCTTACCAAACAGTTCCACAGAACAACTATTGAATCTAAAATTAAAGGATTCCTCCATTGTTGGGCTTACCACGGTCCTCTGCAATACAAAAACTATTTGCATTTTAACATGAACTTAATCAGCAAAAAAAAAACAAAAAACGTATGAATGAAGAAATTGTTATTCATGGTACAGTGTGCTGACCATTATAAAGCAAATATATATGCAAAGGTCAGCACTGCAATTGACTATTAATAAAAACCACTAAAACCACATATAAAATTGCATAGAAAGAAATAAGGAATATTGCTTCGTTTTTGGAAGTAAAATAAAAATTGATATTTATTTTCCTATCACGCTACTGCATACTGCAGATCAAACCAATAGAAGTTCACAAGGTCAGAAAAAAACTGGGAAAAAATTATTCCAGTTTTCAAAGTTGGGGATAAAGCACACCCTCATAAATATCTGATTCCTAATTAAAACTGAAAGAAGTTGGATAATATCAATAAAGATAATTTAACTACTGTCAGAACAGCACACAAATCAGAGGACTAAAGGTTTAGTGTGACATGGTCAGAGTGAAGAGAACTTCACAAATGCTAACAAAACATCAGACCCCACTAAAACAGAATATATATTGATGTCTGTGCTTTCATATTGCACTTGCCTCAATATCACTAAAACCGTTTCTCAGACAATGTTAATGGGTAAAGTAACATTTAATTTTTTTTCTTATTTAATCTTGCCTTTGCATGAAACGTCTTGATAGATAAGGCATGGTGTGTTCATTGAACAATTATACCAATGTAAATTAGTACTAGGGTGTTGTAACATGTTAGCCATTATGAATGTAATTTGCTTGAGGGGACTTTTAAAATGTGGTTTTAATTATCCTTATGTATGATTCAACAATATAATGATATATGCAGACTACATACTGTATGCACAAGACAGATTATCACCAAAGAGGTAGATATTGTACATTACTATATAGAACCAACAAGGCATGCAATACTCATTGTCTAAAATGTTATTAGACAGTTCAATTCTATTTTTAAACAAAAAATCTCACACTCGTCTTTGCCCCAGCTATCTCTAGTACTTCAACCCCAATTCTGGTTACCATCACCTTATGGAGCACCTCTCCTCTTCTGTTTTGTTTTTGTGTCAGACGCAGAAGTGGTCCTCCTATTTAGAGCTTATAACATCAGCAGTACAGCCTTCCTGACTAAACAAATGCTGTCAAGTGATGAAACGATCATTTGCAATACAAACCAAGCAAAAACAGAGTATTGCCAGCTTGAGGTCATAACATACTGCATTATTTTATTTAACATTGCTAGTTCTGTGCCAGTTTGAAATTAAAAATATATTGTAAGGGTTTGGATAAACTGTACAAGGCAACATGTGAAAATAAGGGAATATATCTGATTTTGCCGGAAGATTTGTCATTTTAAAGTGTTTTTAGCAAGTGAAAATTAGGAAATTACAAGTTTAATAGAGTTAGTATTTAAGGTCGTATGTTCATTTCTTAATATTTTTGGAAGATTACATGAATTTGGGCTATTTCTGGATTCTCTATTTTTGTTTAAAAATCTAAATATTAATATTATTGTAAATAATTTATCAATTATTTTCTGTGTGAACCTGAATTGCTACAGAAAAACCTGTAATAAGCAAAAAAATGCCCATCTGTTTTTTAAATCTCTCAGTTCTGGATCACAGGAATCATGGGCTTGTACTAACAATACGGAACGCAATAAAAACAGAGTTTCACTTTTAGTAATCAGAATTTCCTCCTTACTCAAGGAGATGTTCCATTTCAAGCTCTTTATAAAAGACTGTCACTACTATAACAAAAATAATGCTCATGACAAAGTATCATAGTTAGGAACAGATTATAATAGGCCATGTACTCCTTTCTCCATCACTGTCTTATTGCTGCCTTTCTAGAACTTTTTATCAAAGCTAAAGCAATCAACAATGTTTAAGGCAGGTATATAATAATGTACCAAAATGGAAGCCAGATGACTATTTTTTAATACACTAAAAAGGGGAAAAAGGCCAAATAAGGGTTTTAATTAAGCAAGGATTTCAATTAAAAGTGGGGGAAACCTCTATTTAAATGCCCAAATGGAATAAAAAATGTGCTGAGACTGCAAAGTGTTGTGGTGTCTGATAACCATAAATTTAATGCCAGCCATAAATTACTGAAATTCTGTTTGTAAGATTTATGTCTCCTTTTCTCCATCATTTAATTAAAGTTAACCCAGTTAGCATGACGTGAACTAATGACTTCAAACTTGCAAATTATTTAAAGCCAATGTTAGGCGATCATATTTTCTATTTTTTTATTTTGCCTCATCTGACAGGTTTCTTTTCTTCCTATGGTACTGTTTCTCACAAGCCTAACCATACATTCTCTGCACTTCCATGGTCTTTGAGCAGATGTACACATCCCCAAACCAATGGACATATTAATTGATTCTTGTTCCAGTTTAATTATTTTCACCAGCATTAGAAATTAGGCTTTTGGAAAGTCACATAGAAGCCTTCTAGTTCATAGAATGTCCTATGTTTTCAAATATTCGTCTTTAGCCAGGATAGCAGATGTATATGCATTTACATTTTCAGAATTAAACTACTGGAAAAAAATGCTTAGTCTACTTACTGAAAAATGTATTAAGTAAAAAAAAAATTGAATTATAGTGAAATATATGAAAACTGCCTATCACAACTGCCAATAACCTTTACCCCTCTGTGTAAAAAATGCCCTTTTACTTCAGATTTCTTACTTTGAATAAACAAATGCTGTAAAATATTGCTTTTACATTTCTGAAATCATTGTTTGCTCAAAATGAAAATTCTAATCCCCTTTGTAGGCAGTAACACTAACTATAAAGCTCTAAAGTGCAGGAATACCTATGACATTCAGTGGAGAAACATTAATGCTTTAACATTTGCACAATTAATTAACAAAACTATAAAAGTTCTCTGTCAGGTTTTACCAAAGCATTTCTTGCTAAAATATTTAAATGAATTTGGTTTATTTTTTCCATTGTCATTTGCAACTTTATTGCCTTTTTTAAAGATCACCTATTACAATAATATTTTGCTTTGCTTTAATGACAACTTTTCCTTTACTTTATGTCAAACCTTATGTTAAGAAAAAAAGATGCAATTCTTTACTACAGTATTTTAATATAAACAGTTTTGGCTTTTTGCATGTAGCTTGGGCTGATTTTCTTAAAATGTTATCTATAAGGTACCTGTGATGAAAAATATTTTCTGGTCCCAGAATTGTTAGATGGCAAAGCTGCAGTATAACCCTTGACTGGATCAGTTCATATTTTTAAATCAACATAATTGCATGTTCTTAGAAAGTGAGAAAAAACAAAAGTTCACAGAGAAAACTATGGATGTATGCAGAGAATGTTCAAACTCCAGACAATTTTCATTCAAGCTGAATTTAAACTGAACCAACATTCAACCATGGAGAAGTAGTAATACTATCTGTTGTGCTATGCATTTCAGGCTTATACAGTATTTCATTAATTGTTACATTTTTCTCCAGTTTATATGAGGAACATAGGACACTTCTGGCTAGAGTAAAGTATGATCGGTTTCTTTGAATATTTTTGTATTTATACATCTGTTTCGTATTTTGTTTCATTCAATAAACAGTTCCTGTATATAAATTTCCTACCTTACTTTTGCAGCTGTTCTTAAATAAAACAAAAATGGATTCAATTAACTCCTCAATTTGATTATGTTGCCTCTAACAGCTGAGAATTCTACAGCAATACACAGTTAAAATATCAAAGAGTTATTTAAACTAATTAAAATCACTTAAAAATCACTGAATACTTTCATTACAGAATGCCTAATATTGTACATATTGAGACAAATTGTGGTCACTTTGAAGTAAGGATTTGAATATCTAGACATGTAAATCTATATTATATAATTTTTCCATGATTTTATTATAGCAAACAACTTATTTTTCTTTTATATATTTCATTCACAATATATATTTAGAATAACAATATTTATAATGGTTGAATGAAAGAAGTTTTTAAATCTAACTAGAAAAATGGTTACACAGATATTTACATTATATTACAATTAAACTAAGCGGTGTGCTTTCTTCTGGGAATTTATTTGCAACTATATTGCAAACATCTGAAGAAGGGTGTTGGTAAAAACACCAATCAAAAACATTTTGATCTACTTAATTAAGTGCAAACCGTGAAATTGCACAATCACAAATATTTTTTTCATTTTACTAATGAAAATGTAAAGCTCATATGATGCAATTTTAGAATAGCAACAGAAAGAAATGTTGTTCCAAATTTGGATGAAATGTACCATTTTTGAGTTCAGTAGATCTTAGAACTAAAGCAGTTATGATATAGATACCACTAGCCCCTGTCCCCTTAAAGAGGCAACTTGGTGAATGCATTACATTAAATTTTAATAAATAAAAGTCATACAATTAGATTAAATATTTACAAGTAAAAATGATACGTTTTTAATGAAATGATATATAAATATATGTAATTCCTTTAAGATGAAATTGAGTGTAACAAGCATTTATACAAAATGTATATTATTTACCTGTATCCTCATTTATGACAGTCTTTGTAGGAAGTTTCAATACATATTACAACAAAACAAAGTCTTTGATATGTGGAGCAATATTTAACTCCATTTATTTTGCTCCACTATCAACCAAGTTTAGAAAAATATTTTGTTGAATATTTATATTGTTACACATAGACAGCTTATATTTGTTAGTTAAGTAATATTACTGTCTTTTTAAAAATTATTTGACCAAATACAACAGACTACATTGAGTTTGGGGCTGACAACATAAACATCAAGTCAAATGAAGTAAAAACTGCTAATTATTTATCTCTTCGTGTCCCTCACATCCTTAATAAAGATATGTGATGTTCAGGGAAACACTGTCATAGAAGGAGTAGTGGAAAGGGTGGATTTTGCAACAGGGTGCCACAGTAACAAGTATTTCCACCACCTTCAGAGTCATGGCACTATGCATGTCTTGCATTGCAGTGCCTTACATGATGGACAAATGACTTGAGTTGGGACTAAATTCATGGCCTTGAGAACAAAGTATGTCCTAACTGCTCTCCACCATCTTCTGTGTCTCTACTGTTTGAAATAATGCAAAGGCCAGTGCAATCCTGACAACAACTGCCAAGACTGGCTCTCATGGTGTGCAGCAACATTACCTATGACAGTGGTATGACCTGCAGGCCTATGCATATTTATCAACAGAGCAATGACATGACTGTCGTGGAACAACATTGTCTCAAGTCCACTGATGTACAAGAGCTAGTGTGGTAAACTTGGAGATAGCACTTGAAATCAGATCCACCCTGTCTGTAGAGGAGCAGCTGCGCAATGTGTAGTGTGTCATAGCTGCTTCTGTCACATGCATTCCATTCTAAATTACTAAATTGCTTATTTTCAAAGGATTTGATATGTTTGCTAACTCACATCACCATTTATGTTCACTGATTTTCATGCAATGTGGACCATGTAATATAGTGAATTTTTTTCTTCAATAAAAACTTAGAAACAACAGGAACCTAAAACACATTTAATGACTAAATTTCACTTTTATTTTATTGCAACCTAATTGCATGTGTACATGTGTTTGTCCAGTGGGAACATATTACAGTAATCCCTCGCTATATCGCGCTTCGCCTTTCACGGCTTCACTCCATCGCGGATTTTATATGTAAGCATATTTAAATATATATCGCGGATTTTTCGCTGCTTCGCGGGTTTCTGCGGACAATGGGTCTTTTAATTTCTGGTACATGCTTCCTCAGTTGGTTTGCCCAGTTGATTTCATACAAGGGACGCTATTGGCAGATGGCTGAGAAGCTACCCAACTTACTTTCTCTCTCTCTCTCTTGCGCTGACGTAGGGGGGTGTGAGCAGGGGGGCTGTTCGCACACCTAGACGATACGGACGCTCATCTAAAAATGCTGAATGATTATCTTCACGTTTGCTATCTTTTGTGCAGCTGCTTCCTGAAACGACATGCTGAACGGTGCTTCGCATACTTAAAAGCACGAAGGGCACGTATTGATTTTTTTATCTGTCTCTCTCTCTCTCTCTGCTCCTGACGGAGGGGGTGTGAGCTGCCGCCTTCAACAGCTTTGTGCTGCGGTGCTTTGCATACTTAAATGCCAAACAGCACTATTGATTTGTTTGCTCCTTTGAAGAGGAAGATATGTTTGCATTCTTTTAATTGTGAGACTGAACTGTCATCTCTGTCTTGTCATGGAGCACAGTTTAAACTTTTGAAAAAGAGACAAATGTTTGTTTGCAGTGTTTGAATAACGTTCCTGTCTCTCTACAACCTCCTGTGTTTCTGCGCAAATCTGTGACCCAAGCATGACAATATAAAAATAACCATATAAACATATGGTTTCTACTTCGCGGATTTTCTTATTTCGCGGGTGGCTCTGGAACGCAACCCCCGCGATGGAGGAGGGATTACTGTATAGCTTTATAAAGAAATTGAAAAAAAAGTCTATGCTTCAAGATAAACTTGCACTCTATCCAGGTGGTTATGTGCTGCTCAGAGAAAGGGTTAACCTGATAGCAGCCAATCCACATTAATATGTAGTTTGACCAGGGTATGTAACCTGATGAGCAGTCTGTTTATGTTTCATATTCTTGCATACTTTAGGCTGTAAGTTAATAGTTAAATAAAATGAGAGAAAATGGCATTTTCCAGTTTGCTTACATGTTTTTTTTTTTTTTTTTTAAATTAAAGCTCTGTATATTGCCTAGGATACTGTATGAACTGGAGAAGTCTGTCTCAGCTTAGCACAGTAAATAGAATGGCAAAACCTATGCACTCAGTAACTCAATTGCTTAAATTTGACATAGCACAAAATCATGTGCAAGTGAATAAATGAACAACATTTATATATTTTGAATGAAAAAATGCACATGGGAAATTTGGAGTTATGTTATACCTTTACAGAAATATTTCACTCAAAAATGTAATGAGCTGATTGTATCTCTGAGTATCTGTCTGCATTCATATGACAAACATTTCATCAGTATATTGCAAAACGGACAAATGAAAAGTTCTTGTTCTGATAATCGTGCATATATTGTTTGTAGAAGCTTAACAGCTATGTTAGCATGGATTTCTTAGCTCCAAAACTTGAATTCAAATAGATTTTCTGACACAAGTGATTTTCCGTTTACAGAAACCAGCCTACATTTTTCATGGAAATAAAATGTTTTAATTTTGAAAATTTGACTTGAATGAAAAGGTGAATGAACCTACAGTGTAAAACACTGTTCATATATTGCTGTGCATTCACACGAAGACACAAAATATTTTACTGTGTGAATCAATGCTATTGAAAGAGATTTTAATTATGCCTCTATTTATATGTTATATTTCAGATTTTCTTCACTAATGAATCTTTCCAGAACAGACACATTTTGAAATCTTAGAATTAAAATATTCAGCATCCAAGTGAATCTTCTTGGTGGTGTATAGAATACTGTACCAACATATCTGACATACATATAGATAGTAATGGAAATTATTAAAATAAATGGTAATCAGATATTCATACGCAGGAATTCTGTTCTCCTGGAATCTTGCTTCATTAATCCACAGGTAATTCAACTAATGTACTTTATTTTAATGCAGACAGTTGCTCCTGTTTCACCAGCAAGTTCCATAAATGCACTGCTGGATTAAGGTCTATTGATTAGGAAGACTATGGAAGCTGTTTAGCATTGTTTTCTTATTCCATTTAATACTTGTGATCAACATGCCCTGAGACTTAGAGCTCTGTTGTCTTGGAAGACATGCCACCAAGCAGCCAGGAAGAAACTGTTTAATCAAACAGCACAAAATTTTTCATAGGAAGGTAACAAAGCACACTGTTTCTGCTTGGCATTCTAATGGAATTTACAGATTTAGTCCATACTGTAAAAATGATTCCAATCTCAAAACAGTAACTGCTGAAGCAAAAATCAAATGTGCATACACTGCCTTGGAGTCTGGCCAAACTCTCAGATATCCACTCCTCCAGAACATGATGAAAAATGGTTCACCACATCACATCAAACTCTTGTGCTGCAAGGTGTTGATTGCACGACCCAGCTGTTATCCATTCCTGTACATTTTGCTTCTGATGGCTTTGATATCACAGAGTGGCATTAGCCCAAGCTGCACTCTATACATCTGGTGTGAAGTCCATAGGTTCTCTTTTGTTTTTGGAGTGCCATATGAATTAATGCCTGTGCAGCAAAATTTTGAATACGCACATTTGCTAACTGCTGCTTTTAATAAGATTATTCTTTTTCTCCTCAGTCTGAAATCATCTTTGGAATGTTTTTTCATCATAAACTGTATTATTTACCTTTTAACCCTTATCTGAGAAGTGTCTGCCAGATACACATAGTCTATAATGCTGAGGTTCTCAGTTGTAGCTATGTTAGCTCATACAAGTAGCCTAAAATGTATAAACTTCTAAGAAGAATTTTGCATATTTTGCTCAACAGCGCCTTATGTATAGTTACCATAACTTTGCATAAACTTTGTATGCGCTTTGTTCTCCAGCTTTTCCATTTGCTCAACCTAAAAATTGGCATAATTTACTCCGCCAAAATCAGAAAGTTGAAAAATGGTCCAAACTTCCAAGACCAGCACAATTTTTTTTTAATGGAAGTAATTTCATTTTCCAAAACAATAAAATCCAACTGCAGCTGCTAAAATGTGATATTTTTTATGAGGACATTTAAATGGTGAACAAAGGTTCATTAATCGAGATGAATTACCTGTGTACAGTGTGTACCATCCAATTCTGAATTGCTTTTTGCAATATACCCGACAACAGATATCAATTAGTTGTCAAACTTTGAAATTACTTTGTTTTTTCTAAAAGAACTGGATTTTCAAAGGGAGAATATCAAGAAAGAACTAAATCACACCACTCTCCGCTTTGCTTTAGGAGTAAATACTCCTAAACCAAGCACACAGAATGCTTTTCTTGTGGATATCCCAATGCAAAAAGCCTGTAATTCTCTCACCTCTACTCAGTAAATGTGTACTGGCACTCCAATTTATCTCATAGTGAACTATGGGGACAAGTGCAGAACTCCTAGACTGATTATGAAAAAAGGATGCAATAAACCAAAAACACACAGAAAAAGCCTTAGGTTTGCTTGGATGGACTACCCATTATATTAAAGATATATTGCTTTTTGGGTACTCCTTTTTTTAACTTTATAAGATTTTAATATTCATTAAAGCTATGGTCATTCTACAGCTAATTTAAAAAAATATTAAAAAAAGATTGCTATCATTGAAATATAGAAAAATTCTTAAAGATGCTTGTCTCTTCTGGTGCTGTAAAAACATGTTTCTATTAGTTAGGGCTCATAAGACTGAAATGCTGTTTAAGAAAAATAAAGTAGTTGCATTGTGCCATTCTACTATTATTTTGACAAATTGTAAGTGGCACTTTTGGAAAACCATTAGCCAACTTTTACTGTTTTTTCAGGGTGAAATGTCAAAACTACTTGAAAAGCAAGAAGCAATTAAGTAAACTTTCAAGTAACACATATTGGTGATTTGTAATGGTTGAAAATAGATACTAATGACTGGAAGCAACCTGCTAGGGTTTTCTGGGGGTATAAAAAGAAAAATTGTGGGTAAATTCTGCTTTCTAGCATATTTAATTCACTTATACTGCAAATTAATGCACACAAATTGACTGTAAAAATATTTTGAAAACAGAATATAAGAGAGTAATGTAACATTTTTGGGCTAAAACCAAAGATTGCTACAAAGTTACATGATGGGCATATAATTTATTAACAATTTTTCAGTGATAGTAAAGCAGTACACATAAATGTGTAGAGTGTGTATCAAAAACCTGCACACTTTATTGAAACCTCAGATTTTGTTGATGTAAAGTCTGAACTTTATTAATCCCCAAAGTCAGTAGATTTTTCAGTTAAAAGCACACTTCAGATTATTGTCATGACTGCCTGTTTCACTTTTGCTTTCTGGTTGAGGGCACCATGTATGCACCAAAATATCATGATATTTAAAGTAATTAATTTCCACTTCTCTATCCTGAATATAGCCCCTTTCCCTGTTGATGAGAAACAGACAAATAAAAAGATGCTGCAACCTTTAAGCCGTATGCTCTTTGGTGTCTCAGTCAAGAAAATAGGTTTCCTGTGGGTTTAATAAACTCGGTGTGTTTTCCTGGAAATTTTAAAAGGGTTTTGCTTTTTTTGGTGATAACTTGCGGTCACACTCCAGCTCAGAATTATAGAGAATACACTAAATTGTTATAATATGTAGGTTGTGGTCACTTACTGTCATAGAATTCATGATCTTTTTAAGGGTACTAATGACCCATCTGTAGAATCCAAGATGAGCTTTCATCTCATCTGGTTTAACAACTTTAAAGTATATTCTGATATTTTAATGTCCTTGTGGTACAATTATTTCCTCTACTACTTAATGATGATGTTTTTAATTTGCCCTGATACATGTAGTGCCTTTGAATTATTCTTTAAATACCTCTCCTGATCTTTGCATTTCATCAATAAAATCCTGTGAATCTTTGCTTAGCACCCTGTAACCACAGACATCACTGCATAATGCAAGCCCACAAATCCTACAGTAACAATGTATCTCATTCAGGACTAATAAGAATCACTTCAGTTGATGTCTGGCAAAGACAAATTACTGGCATCCGTGACTGGTTAAATTTTAACACAATTCTAACCAAGATTATAAAGGGTGTTCACATAATCCAATTCTTGCTCATTTAAATACAGTATTATTGAATTTAAAATGTTTTGAAGGTGAAAAAGGACTGCCGTGAGTCAAGCTGATTTCAGCCATTACATCACAAAAAACTGAAATTCCAATAAGCATGTGGTATTCACTGTAAATGACTGTCAGTGTCACAATATTTGTAGTCCTGATCAAAATTGATATTTCTGAATTTTAAAAGTAAAATGGTAACTTTTATTATTAGTGAAAGAACAATAAAAGGAAATGTGTACTGTAAATGACATTTGGTTGATGTTCATTTTTTGAATTGTACATTTATTTCAGATTGTATGATTACTTTTTAAAAATATTCAAAGCTGCAGGAAGCAAATTCTCTTTACAACTTTTATACTTTTTTTACAAGTATTCGGAGGATTTGTTTTCAAAAAACTAAAACTATTATGTAGAAACTGGTGAGGGGTTATCAGTAAGCTAGGAATTAGTAGGTAATAATCAGAAAACTAAGATGACAGCAAGATAGAGAGAGATTGAATAATGGTGAAGTAACAGCCTTGACCTAACAATGTTTCAAATATGCAAGCAGCAAATGTTTATGTTCATAATAACTTTGAAAAAGAAATTGTTTATTGATGATTATTTTCTCCTTGTTCACAATCTCCAGGTACAAATAAGTTACACCTGGATACATCCTCAATAGTTGCCTTCTTTTTAGGTTTACCACCCTAACAGCAAAAGCAGGTGTTCATGTGGCCAGATTAATGATGAAGATTGAAAATTGTGCAGCACCTCAAAACTCCTGCCCCAAAAAATATCATATGGCAACACATTTACACTTTCATATTACTAGTTACTTTATTTTCCACCGTTAAGATTAGTTCAGTTTACTAGGTAGGCATACATACCAAGTATAATGTTTACTTGGTGCAGGAGGAAACTGTGTATGCATAAGGATGTAAAGTGTTTCACATAATATGATTTGTATTTCTTTGTTCACTTCACGATAAATAATCTTTCACAATAAATAATAACTTATATATGCTTACATACTAGGAAGGATAGATAGATAGATAGATAGATAGATAGATAGATAGATAGATAGATAGATAGATAGATAGATAGATAGATAGATAGATAGATTTTCTATTAGCCCTATTGTCCCTTTTTGATTGATACTTAAATTTGAGAAAAATAAGCAAGACTATTGTAATAAAGATCCATTAAAAATATGCACTTGCTATTGATTCTGTCTGGGTGCACTAATTAAGCTTAATTTTACAGACAATACTCATAAAATTTACCTAATTGTATCCACTTACTTGGTTTGTTTCATAACTTGGTTTGTTTCAAGGACTGGAACTCAGGAATTTGGAGTTATATGTTTCTGTATTATTAATAATTTTTTGATACTTTAATTCAATATACTATAAGTGTACTAAAAACATTTAAAGTATGTTTAATTATTTACTTGCCTTAAAAGGAAAGACAACATTGAAGGGAATTTTGTTTTTGCTGTATCAATTCTGACTGCTTGCTTATTTACTGCATGTATTTAAGTATATTACAAGGTTCTTGTTTTATGTATTATTAATTGGTATACACCAGATGGTTATATATTTGTATGTACAGTACACCTATGTATTCATTGATATCCATCAAATGTAATAATTCCTGTATGTGTCTAATTTTTATGTAGTGTAAATATTTAAATTTGAGCATTCTGTGAATATTACATTTTAGAGTGAGTATGTGTGTGTGTGTGTGCGCAAGAATTTTGTATTTTATATATTCTGATAAAAATTTTTCCCAATGTTTAAATGATCTTTTTCTCAACTATGTGAGGAAAAAGTCAAACAAACTTTTTTTCTACTCAATCATTACATAATGAGTTTCATCTTACTAGATATTCTTATGTATTAATACTTGATAAGAGTCAGTGTGAAGTCCCAAGATGATTAGCAGGTTTTAAAACAATGTTGACTGTTTAGCTGTAATCTTAAAGATAAATTTGTGTCATCCTTATTTTCATTAATTAATATAAATTATCTGTAAAACACATGGTTCCAGTTTTCATTTTGCTTGTGAATGCTTTAAATTGCCCTAAATAGCAGAGAATATATTTTCCTTATTATAACAATTTCTGTTCTTTGTATCAGTATAAAGTGCTAGACAGTTACTTTTATTAAAAAAAAAAAAAAATCATCAAAATATGCTAGATTCCTATCTGGCAGCTCCGATGTTCTTATACTGGCAGAGTAGGAGATGTTTAAAGGTCTTTTTAAATGTTGCATTACACAGGGCATAGCAGGCTGGATTAATGGTGCTATTGATGTAACACAACCAGTAGCCAATGGTCCAAACGGTGTTGGGTACACAACTAGAACAGAAGGTGTTGATAAGCACCATCACATTGTAGGGTGTCCAGGTGACAATAAATGCTAACAGAATAGCAAGTATGGTCCTTGTTACTTTTTTCTCCCTGGATGGGGGATTCTTTTTTTTCTTCGGGGGTTGCTTAGTTATTTTCACAATCTTACGAGCTACTAAATTTTGTTTCTCTGCTCCAGGGACAATCTCTATTGTGGTATTAGTTGGACAACAGTCTCCTTTTGGAGATTTGGTAACAATTTTAATACAAGTGAGCTTTGAGCCCTCTGCTTTTGCTCTGTGTCGTGTAGGTTGCTGACTTGGAACGCAGGATGTTTCTTTGAGATCAACTACCATCTCTTCATCTTTTGTATTAGTAGCAACAACACTGAGAGAGGTAGAGTCATTTGAGCTCTCCTTTTCCTCATTCTGAGAACAGTTTTGCATACTTTTATTACCACATTCTCCTTCAGCCGAAGATGGGGCTTTGCCATTCTGTAACTTGTTCTGATGTTGACTTAAGAGGTGCTGGTTCTGATTCAGATTTGAACCTTGTTCTTCTTCTTCAGCACTCACATTATTGTTGTCTGGTTTTACAATCTGGCCTCTCACTAGGCTGGGGGAAATGGGGTCCTGATTGGAAGAAGGTTTCCTGTGATCCTTTTTGATACGACTCTTACTTGCCCTAGAGATCTGCCAATAAAGGACCATCATAATGATAACTGGCAAATAAAATGCTGCTATTGCAGTCCCAAAGGTAACAGCTGCATTGGAAAAAAATTGGATGTAGCACTCCTTTTCAGGCACGGTCCGGCCTCCCACTATGAACTGCCAAAACAGGATTGCTGGTGCCCACAGGATAAATGATAAGACCCAAGCAGCTGCAATCATCATGCCAGCCATTTTGGTGGTCCGCTTAACTGGATAGCTAAGTGGTTTGGTGACACAGAAGTACCGGTCAAAGCTGATAATTAGCAGATTCATTACAGAAGCGTTGCTGACGACATAATCCAAGGCTAGCCACAGGTCACAAACAACAGGTCCCAAAGGCCAGTATCCAATGACAGTGTAAACTGTATACAAGTTCATGGAGCAAACACCGATAATTAGGTCTGCACATGCCAAACTGAAAAGAAAGTAATTATTTACTGTCTGTAGGTTCCTATTGACCTTAATGGAAACCATGACAAGAATGTTACCAATTACTGTGACCAGACTCAGTGATCCAGCAACAAGAACAATAAATACAACCTCCACTGTCTTGTAGGGACTGTCCTGAAGGTTAAGACTTGTCACATTTCCACCAGAGGAATTAGAATAGGTGGAGTTATCCATCTGTAGTTTGTTTAACTGTGGATTGATTTTCTGCAAGCTGATATCTGGAACTGTCTATGCCTATAGGAACAAAAGAAAATGTTATTGAACTTAATATATAACAATTAACAAGACATAGACTTAAAATGTATTAGTTTTGCTAAGATAAGCATTTTTTGGCAAACATTTTTTTCATTAAAAAGCTTTTAGATTAACTCATTTGGTACAAGTACTAAATCAGAAAGCCCATGGGTGTACAACACATCATAGAGTTGGTACATCTGTTTTAACCTTTAATACCTGTGTTAAATGGCTGTCAGTAAGTAACATTTCATATCCAGTGTACATTATTTTGAAAAGGTCTTTCCTTAATCTTAAGTAGATTTTCAAATCCTGTGTTAAATACAGTAGAGATAGCTCAGCTTTTTGCAGGAATAATCACTGACATTCAAATAAAAAATGTTAGGTAAATAATTATGTTTAAAGTTTTTTGTTTATGGTTTTCAAAATTGGACTACTGAAATCCACCCAGATGGAGATGGAAAAATCTGTATCAAAAGTTTTTGGTAGGAACTGGAGAAGGCTATCTGACAGGAAAAAGGAAGGCTATAGAACATAGAACCACAGTGAATGTGGCAGGTCCTGCAACATACTGTATTATCTTTAAAGAAAATGGTGAAGCAATTTTGGCCTCATTGCTAAATGAGATACAAGCCAAATTAAGAGCTGAAAGTCTCAGAGAAACGGTGGGTTTTGAGCTGCAATATGTGTTGCGTTCAACATGTTAGAAGTTAAAACCTACAAACCATAAGGTTCAGTTAGTACTTCTATGATGGTCGTGGCCAAACTGCTCTGCACTATTCTTTATAGTGTGGTAACTAGACCTAAATACAGAATTATAGATTCAGGCTCACTAATGCATTATAAACATTTTTGTTCAATAGTTGCACAAGTTACATCATACTTACAACCTTTGGAAGCAAGTCCCATGATACACATGCAGAGCAGGTTAGAGATAATGCAAGTATGAAAATTTGAAAGTCTCAAAAAATGAGAGTAAAGATCGTATTAGCAAAAACAAATGAAAATATTACGCGGTGAAAAAACATAACAGCGGAAAGAGATTGCATAGTGTTTCAGGATGTCTGGGGGACAAGAGAGACAAGGCAGTGAGACAAAAGGACGGGTGCTGTACAGGCTTTTAAATGTTCAAAATGCAGATCACGCAGCACGGCTTCAGCAGCAATCCAGCAGCTGATCGAGCAAAGAGGAGGTAAAAATAAACTGTTATTAGTTTCCCATTATATCACCGTTTAAGATGGGTTTCGGAGCAGCAACTGTGTCTCCTTGGAGTGCGTTCAGCCCACCTCTTCACAACAGCACGTAGCGCTTGCAGGGGGGGAGAAAGGTTAGGTGAGTGAAGCACAGATCGTGCGGCATGGCATCAGTAGCAAGCCAGCAGCTGATCAAGCAAAGAGGAGGTAAAAAAAAATGCATTTATTTCCAATTGTATCACTGTTTAAGAGGGGTTTTGGAGGAATAGCCATGTCTCCTTGGGGTGTGTTCAGCCCCACTCTTCACAATGGCGCATAGCACTGGCAGGGGGGGAAAGGGGTTGGCGAGCGAAGCGTGCAAGGGACAAAATCCCCTAGTTGCTACATATTAATATCTTACTTAACTTGTTTCTGCATATTGCCAAGATGGTAAGAACAACACGTGAAGGTCTAAATTATTTTTTGTAGGTTGCTTTTTGGAGAACGGCACCTGTCTTGTATTTATAATTGTTACACTGCAAGATGTTTTTTCAAATAAACATCTTTTCTATGTTCATCACTTCAAGGAACTGTCTGCTGTACTATTACTGTTCTACTGTATCTAGCCTCCTGTCCAGTGGGGGGAAAAAAGCAGATATAAACTAAGATAATCAATCAGCAATTGTTTGCTGCATATGAGAAAGCAATATCAACCATCAACCCAAGGTCATATATAACCTTTCTTTTAGTCACATAGCTTTCCTTTGCTTTTCAGTAAAAAAGTGCTATGGAATTTTGTAAAACTGTAACGCTCATGCAACCTTTTTTTCACTGAAGTTTGGGTATGTGAATTCTATTTATGTTTTACATTATATTAGACTAAAAAGAAAATAAATAGGAGAAAGAAAATTAACCAGAAATGTGTACAAATTGGGCAGCATGGTGGCGCAGTGGGTAGCGCTGCTGCCTCATAGTTGGGGGACCTGGGGACTTCGGTTCGCTTCCCGGGTCCTCCCTCCGTGGAGTTAGCATGTTCTCCTCATCTCTGCGTGGGTTTTCTCCGGGCGCTCCGGTTTCCTCCCAAAGTCCAAAGACATGAAGGTTAGTTGGATTGGCGATTCTAAATTGGCCCTAGTGTGTGCTTGGTGTGTGGGTGTGTTTGTGTGTGTCCTGTGGTGGGTTGGCACCCTGCCCGGGATTGGTTCCTGCCTTGTGCGCTGGGATTGGCTCCAGCAGACCCCCGTGACCCTGTGTTCGGATTCAGCGGGTTGGGAAATGGATGGATGGATGGATGGATAATGGATGGATGTGTACAAATTTAGAAGCATGTGAACTGTTTTTTCATGGAAACTAACTTCCATGATCTAAAATTACACTTGTCATTGTATCTTTTAATAAACTTAGAATCGGCTTGTTTTTTATTTATTACTAATAACAAGTAGTGGAAATCCATATCAAAATCTAAAGAAAAGCCTTTTTACACACCCACATTTTAATAATACTTATGCATGATATAAGCTTAGGGCAGGTGGTCTGTTCTGCAAACCAAATTTAAAGAGCTTAGGTGCCAAGCTGAGGAGCAGAACTGACAAGGTAGTCTTCTATGAAATTTGGCCTCTGTAAGGTCAAGGAGATTAGAAGGCCTAACCAGTGGCACAAATATTTCTGTTGCATAGAAAAACATAGGTTTATGAGACATTGTGCCTCTTTCTGGAGCAGATGAGACCTTCTCCACCATGACAGGTTAGTCAGTGATTGTTTAAACTAGGGAAGGGGGGCAGGGAGTTTAGGAAAGGCCAGGTTTAGAACTTCACATGAAGGGTCATACAATAGTAGAATCACAAATATGCATAGTAACTTAATTTCAAATCCAAAATGAAAATGCCAAAGTAAACAAGCAATATGTGAAAATTGCTTGCTTTAATGCTAGAAGTATCATTTTAAGATTAAAAAAAAAAGGTAAATGTGTTGCACTTGTATGCAGCAGAGGATACTGTAATTACAATTTTATAGCAATAATAGAAACATGGCTAAATAACTGAGATGAGGATAAACAAATAATAGATAAACATTTTAAGGAAGAACAGACAAAAAAGAAAAGGAAGAACATTACTATTTATGTAAAATAAAATTAAATGTATATGTTCTTCATCTGGATGATGAGCCACATTATAGTGAGGATGTCTAGTTTTGACTAGAAAACTTTAGGAACAGTGGTGTTATTTTAGGAGAGTGTTATAAAGCCCCTAATGCTGACAACAGCTTCAGCGTTAATAATTTTAATAATATTAAAAAAGCAACTTTAATTACCCACATATTAACTGGGCTATCCTTGCAGAAAGAACTGTTTATATGTAATCAGTAGCAGTATATTTAGTACAGTATATTTAAACTGCAATGAGAGGGGAAGACTGTCTAAATTTAGTACTTTGTTATAAACAGAATAGAATTCAGGGTGTAGAGGTAATTGAACCAATAAGGAACTCGTGACCACAATGTCATTTATTTTACTTGAAGTTTAGCAGGGTAAAATGTTTGAAGATAAAAGCTTATCATCCCAGTTATCCTAAGTTTAGAAATAGTCAGGTAGTAGTGGAACAGATTTCAAAATATTTTATACTGAATGCAGGGCAAGTTCACCTTGAAATTTGGAATTTGTAAGAGATTTAAACTGTACAGTGGATGAAAGCTTGCATTAAAAAGGATATTAGGAAAGCTAAAAGGCAGATAAAGAGAAATATGGCAGCAAAGTTGATGACCCAAAGACATTTCTTTAGTATTGTAACACTAGAATTACCAGAGCGTACGAAAAAACTCATAGATCCGTCCCATATTAAATCACTTTGCACCTCTCAATCAGCATCTTTTGTCCTGTAAATGTGTCGATAAGGAGCAAGCAGCCTGCTATCACATCCCCCACCGCCACGCACACTTTCTCAGCTCAAGTCTGTTTGCCTGCATGTCAGTTGCTTGGAGTTGTATAGAGTGAGAAGTCAAGCAAAATGACACCTTTTATATCGTTATTTGGAACACATGCATTTCATGTGTGTTGCGTGTCTACAACAATCTATATAAACACATCGTTAAAACGGAAATTTTTTTCATGTTTTAGTAATAATTGACAAAATGTAGACATGAAGTGTATAATGTGTTGAGCCTGAATTCCAAATATCAAATAACACTTTCACAAAAGGTACAAATATAACAGAAGCTGCTGTCGCTGTACTTTGTATATAACAGCCAGATCAAATGTTATTTACTTATTTACCTTTATTTATTTACTTACCTCCTACAGCGTAAAGTCACAAGTAGACTGCAGAGCTTCCCGTGTACATATACAAAGTACAGCGATGGCAAAGGTGCGACGTGCATTCTTGCTCCAATGTAGAACCGTCGTCATGATCTGAGTTCACCTCTGTTATAGCGCGTCTTTATGTGAAAACAGCAGTGTCAGATGGGGGGGGTGGGAAGGTGGGATCGTGAACGCAACTGAGAAAATAAAACTGAATAAAAAAGCAAAAAAACAAAAGCTAACTTTACAAGTATCATACATTTACACCGGCTGTTACAGACTGAAATCAAATATATGTTTTTATTCTAAAATAATAAGAATAAGAGCAGCCCACTTCTCAAAACGGACTTGTGCGGGTTCGAACCCGTGAAGTTTTGATTACCAATCAGTAGTCTGATTCCATTGCGCCACCGAAGTGATCGTACAAACGCGTATCAATTTCGCACCCTAACGCGGGTTCTTTTTCTGCAGTTATATTCTTGAATAGAAGCGCACTTGTTCTGTTATATTTGTACCTTTTGTGAAAGTGTTTATTTGATATTTGGAATTCAGGCTTAACACATTATACACTTCATGTCTACATTTTGTCAATTATTACTAAAACATGAAAAACTTTTCTGTTTTAACGATGTGTTTACTGTACATAGATTGTTGTAGACACGGAATACACATGAAATGCATGTGTTCCAAATAACAATATAGTATTTATAAAAGGTGTTTTTTTGCTTGACTTCTCACTCTATACAACTCCAAGCAACTGACACGCAGGTAAACAGCCTTGAGCTGAGAAAACTGCGCGGCGGTGGGGGATGTGATAGCAGGCTGCTTGCTGCTTATCGACACATTTACAGAACAAAAGATGCTGATGGAAAGGTGCGAAGTGATTTAAGGTGGGATGGACCTACGAGTTTTTTCGTAGGCTCTGGTAATTCTAGTGTTAATAGTAAAAGAAAGATTAAGGAGACAATGAATTAAAATATACAGTGAAACAGCAAATGCTCTAAATGTGCATTTTTCTCAAGTTTTCACTTGGAATAAGTGTATTTCATCCCAGTAGTAACAGGGACTACTAAAGTGCTAGTTAGTGGGAAGATTTGTGCCAGATGAAATTTAATATAAGTAAATGTATGGTAATGCATGCAGGAAGTAAAAATATTAGTTTTGAATACACAACAGGAGGTTTGAAACTTGAATGTAACCCTTAAGAGAAAGATTTAAGAGTCGTAGTAGACTTGCCAAAATCTATATCAAAACAATGTATAGATGCTGTTCTGTCTTGGTAGAGTAATATATTGCTCTACTTTCCCCTATTGTATTATTAATATGTAGCCTTTGTCAGAATACCTCAGATATCACAGATTTACCACTGTTTATAAGGTATTATAGTATATAACTTATCCCCACCTTCCCTCCTACATCTATAGCCAAAGGCAATTAGGTGTAGTAAAAGACAAGCAGAAGTTAAGTTACAACTTAAACAATGTATTATTGATAATATTCATAAATAATAACAATATGCAAAGTACATTTGAATATTGGCAACCATACAACCTGATTAAATGATGACGTGTAGTTTCAGGCAGCACACAGACTTGTTAGTTACTTAAAAATGTCTCTAGTTAAAGCATCATTCAGCTTTCTTCAGTACAGGCTGCATTGCCTGCCTTAATATGGCTGCCGAGTTGTGCTTTCCATTGTGTTGTCTTCTTCAGTTCATGGTGTGATGGTCTTCATCAGTTTGGTGAGAGAGAGAATGAGGTTGAACAAGCAGATTTATAGATTCTCTGTCCAACCCCTACAGCCAACAGAACATCATGGTACTTAAAAGCTTCTGATAGAAGCCAATTCCAAACAGCCATGCTTCAGACCAATGGGGCAAAGAAAATCTTAACAGCTGCAATCCCGCAAAACCAAATGTTAAGGTAACCTGGCTTCCTTGCGGGGTTTGAAAGACTTTAGCAGGGAAACACTCGCCAAGGCACATCCCCCCATCTCTGTCGTAAAATTCAAAGAGACCCATTCCTAAGTGGGGGAGGGGGGGGTAAACACTCACTCACTAATGTAACACCAAATTACATTGCTTTGCCTAAATTACAAATAAAGACATACAAAATATTTATCAACTTATATGCGAAATCTTACACCACAACACTCCACCCCGATAAATGTTTTGTACAATGTCTTTATAAACAGTCTTAATTGTTTAAAGAGTCTGTTGCATAACTTGTGCTTTGATTTGCAGTATTTGCTCTCCCAGTGTTAAAAGTTGTCCTTGACCATTTGTCCATTACATATCTTCTTTATTTCAAAGACAATCTGAAGAACTTGGATGCACTTCTGATGACTTGTATCGGCTCCGGCTTGCTTCAACTGTTTGTTTAGCTTTCTGCAGTCTTCATATGTCATCAGATCTGGTGGTTCAAAATGAAACAAGTCCACACCTTCCACTAAACTAACCCACTGAAATTTAAGGCTGTTATGAATTCCTAAAACTGAACTTTGTTCTTTACTGGTTTTGTGCCTAACTGCTAATTAGACCCCTGTCCAAATCTATTCATTTAAGCATATGCAGCTGTACAATTAACATCAAAATTTGAAAGGTAACATACCACAGGTGCCAGTACAACCACTTCTGCCCAAGTGAGAGCACATGTACCACTGCATAAACTGTTCATAAACAAACATTTGTGGGCCCTCTTTGCACATTTGGGGTTGACTTAGTTGCCTCTTGTGCTTTTCTACCCATGGTGTAACCTTTGACTGCCATCAGCCTTTACCAGTTTAGGCTGGCATCACCACCATGAGACATCACAGCTATGCAACTCTCATCATTCCCCCTATAGGCCGCCCCTAGAGTTGTTTGCTCACTATATGAATACTCATTGTGCTAAACACCTCGGTTCAGAATTGGCCCACTGGTCCTCTGCTTGTACCACAGCTGACAACCTCAGCAGGGCTTCCGTATTTTCCTAATTAGACTATACCTAAACATCGGAGCCCATATGACTTGCAAATGTACCAGCTGCATCTGCTTTCCTGAAAAGTTCACCAATTTTCTTAGTATACATTTTCCTTAATAATAGTATTAATTATATTAATTATCCTGCTTAATTAATTAATACCCAGAATGTGTACTGAGAAAAGCGCTATATAAATGTAATAAATTATTATTATTATACTTTATGAACCCAAAATGAATCCCCTTATTTTTGACATTCCTAACTGGTTTGTTCAGTTTCCACCCCTTGGAATATAAATTTGCTGCAGTAATGAACAAACCTTTTTTTTTTTAAACTATAGCTATTGTGACTAGCCTTCTTATTGCATGGCTTGTGGACTTGTTACTCACTTAAACCCCAGTAAGTGTCTCTTTCTTGCTGTCTCTTGTTCTTCACATCTTTGTCTTTAGTTTTTGCTTGTTCTCTTTTCCTCTTTCTTTTTCATTCCGCTATGTAGGCAGATCTGCAAAATGGAAGGTGACAAAGCAGTTTCTGTCCATCTCATCTTCTTGGTTGTTAACCTGGTGCCAACACTCAAACTTTGCTTCCAGGCATTCATTGGAACAGCTTGGTCACTAGTGCAACTCCACTCCAATGTGCTAGTTGTAACCCAATCTCCTGCATGGATTTTACTCTGCTAATTGCCTTCACTATTTATTACCTGCACCAACCCAAAGTCCATAAACCCTTACAACAGAAGTAGCACTATTGCAAAAGATTAGGAAATTGAAACAGAAATAACTGTTTTCCCTTTCCTGTCTTCCTGCGCTACCCTTCTATTTTTTTTTCATTGCCTGGGTGTCCTTTTTTTATTTTATTGTATGGTAACTGCTACCTGAATATGTGGGCTAAAACCTCTCCAGAATCCAAGTGCCAGATCCAGCATCTAAAAACTGACCTTTGTTCTTCACTCAAGACCATCTCACTTTTCTCCATTTTATTGCATGGAGTTTCATAGGCTGTCTTTTTAAACAACTGGTCAATCAGGTTTCGAATTACTGAACCTAAATATGTGTGCTTTTTAATTGCTGACTGGCCTAGCAGAGCTGTTAGGACTTTCACACCCCTGTGCATTCCTGACTTGCTGCCTGACTTTGCAAACCTTCGTGCTGCACCATCCCCCATCCTTTGTTCTTTGGCTTGTCCTGGTTCATTCCAACCAAACCCTAAACTGGTGCACTTTCTTTCCAACTCAGCCATTCTTGCACTAGCACATTCAGACCTTTCACACACAAACACTTCAATTCCCTTAATTTCCATTGTTCCTTGTTTAAATTCCACACTTTCTTCACTCAGTATCCTTATGCCATTATCCATTTCATGCCCTCTAGTCAACAATTGCCATTCACACTCACCAGCTCCTCTGCCTTCTATCGGATTTCTTTGTCCTAAATCAAATTTCAATGCAGCACTGGTTATCTTTCCTAACAGTGGTGAAATATCTATCGGTGTAGATATTTCACCACTGTTAGGAAAGATAACCAGTGCTGCATTGAAATTTGATTTAGGACAAAGAAATGTAGCATGTTCTTTAACTACTGGGCAGACCTCAGAATCACCTGGAGATTGTGGTGCAGTGGAGAATAATGGAAGGTAACACCCTTTCTGTTTTCCCTTCCTTTCATGCCTCTCCTTTTCCTCACACTCACATTCCCATTCTTTTTCTGAGCATTCATCTGTCTCAGGTAAGTCACCCACCCATGTTTTAGGGTTCCAATCAGATTCGGTTACTATTGCCCTAACTTTCACCATGGGTGGTTTTCTCTCCTTGTTTTCCCTGCTTTCTGTGCTTTCCACTTCAGCAGTGGGTGTTATACATGCTAACACTTCACAATTATCACACCAACTGTTACGTCTTTCAAAACTTTCACACAACATTCCACAACTTTCACTTTCAGTCATTTTGCTATTTTCTTTCTCATACTGATCTTCCTTATTACCAATAATACAAGATAGTAAACCTTTTATAACAGCAGTTGTCTTCTTTAAACCAGATTTCTGTTTTCCTGATTTTAATCCTTCCAGCCCCCTTCCATTTTGTGGCATGCTCAGCTCAGCTCAGCTTCTGCTTTCTCTACCTGCACTACAGGTTTCCATTTCCTAGCTTTGGCCTGCTTGCTTCTGCCACTCCACTGGAAGATGGCTGGCTTTAATATAAATTTAGGCATTTCTGAGTCTACAATTTTACTCTAATACAATTTGCCACCTTCGTTATGGATTGGCCTACTTTTGCCCCTGTAAGCAAACATACACGTACATACACAAAGATCCTAAACGAATATGTGCCGTATGAATGATGCATGCATGTCCCATCACTCCCTAGCACTTTAATTAGGGACTCACTACCACCAGCACTAACAAACATGCGGGTGTCCTTGTGACACGCATGAAGTCTCTACACTTTGTTGGTTATATTCCATTCAGCAATCAAACAATGTTTACTTCCACTGCATTTGTACACTGGATGCCTTAAAATTCAGATACATAAACACACACATATACATCAACAGTATTTGCAAACAGGGTGCAAAACATGATTACCCCAAAATCCTGCCCGACTACGCCAATTGTTTTGTCTTGGTAGAGTAATATATTGCTCTACTTTCCCCTATTATATTATTAATATGTAGCCTTTGTCAGAATGCCTAAGATATCACAGATTTACCACTGTTTATAAGGTATTATAGTATATAACTTATCCCCACCTTCCCTCCTACATCTATAACCTCAGGCAATTAGGTGTAGTAAAAGACAAGCAGAAGTTAAGTTACAAGTTAAACAATGTATTATTTATAATATTCATAAATAATAACAAAATGCAAAGTACGTTTGAATACTGGCAACCATACAACCTGATTAAATGGTGATGTGTAGTTTCAGGCGGCACACAGACTTGTTAGTTACTTAAAAATGTCTCTAGTTAAAGCATCATTCAGCTTTCTTCAAAACAGGCTGCATTGCCTGCCTCAGTATGGCTGCTGAGTTGTGCTCTCCATTGTGTTGTCTTCTTCAGTTCATGGTGTGATGGTCTTCGTCAGTTTGGTAAGAAAGATATGCTTCTTCATCATATGTTGGTTAATAAGAAAGAGAGAATGTGGTTGAACAAGCAGATTTATAGATTCTCTGTCCAACCCCTACAGCCAATAGGACATCATGGTACTTAAAAGCTTCTGATAGAAGCCAATTCCAAACAGCCATGCTTTAGACCAATGGGGCAAAGAAAATCTTAACACCTGCCATCCCCCAAAACCATATGTTAAGGTAACCTGGCTTCCTTGCGGGGGTTGAAAGACTTTAGCAGGGAAACACTCGCCAAACTGGTTTAAGGCACACACCCCCACCCCCCCATCTCTGTCGTAAAATTCAAAGAGACCCATTCCTAAGGGGGGGGGGGGAGGGCGCGGGTAAACACTCACTAATGTAACATTAAATTACATTTCTTTGCCTAAATTACAAATAAAGACAAACAAAATATTTATCAAGTTATAATCAAAATCTTACATCACAACAGATGCCTAACAAAATGTTGGGTTTTAAAGCAAGTTGTGTAGAGTACAAATCAAAGCAGGTTATGTTTAAACCTTATAATGCATTGATGAGGCCTCACCTAGAGCACTGCGTGCACTTTCAGTTTCTGGGTTGTGGAGAAGAGTTGCTAGGCTGATCCTGTTACTGAGAGGTATGAGCTACTGTATGAGGAGGGATTCAAAAGTTGAAACCTTTCATTTTAAAGCAAAATGGAGATTTTAAGAGGTGACATGATTGTTGAAGTTTTTAAAATTAACAAAGTAATTAGATTTGTGGATCTATGCTGTTTCATTAAATGAATTTAACAAAAACACAGGGACACAGTTGGAAACTGTACTACAAATGGAAGATTTTTTTTTACTCACACAGAAAAACAGTCACATGGAATAAATTGTCTAGTAGTGGGGAAGAGCGTAGGACAAAACTCTGCTTGATGCTATTATGGAGAAATGAATTGGATTGGATTGGTGAGCTTTGCTGTGCTAAATGGCTTGCTCTCATCAAAATATTTGTAAATGTTCTAATGTAATTTAGGTTTCCAAAATAAGGTAAAGACAAATCTGAGTCAACCACATACTTTAAAAGTGATAAATATATGGAAGATTTCATAGACTTATGACACCGAACACAGATCATTTATATTTAGCACAAATTATAGAATATTGACTGGACAAATTAACACTCATTTACAAAATGAAAAGAACACTGCTTCAAGCAATGATGGGGCAAAGTTTTTATGATTTTTTTTAACACATTATTCAACTTCCAGTGACATACGCTTGATTGTAAGCACAGATAGAGCAGTGGTTCAGAAACTTCAACAATTGTTATTAGCCTTTACATTTAGTCTGCAAATTTATATTTAAAAAAAGTTAAACCTAACATAAACGTAATGCTCCTAAATGAAATTGATGGCTCTTTATTCAAGACCAGCATCTGAGGCACTGGCTATCAGTGTGGGTTTTGCTCCAGGTATTCAGGTATTTCTTCTGCATCCCAAAGACGTGTGTTGGGCTAGTGGGAGATTTTGAATTACAGGGGTATAAAGTATATGAGTGGGGCTTGACAGGTGCCCTATCCCTGTGTGATTACTGTTTGGAACCAAATGCTAATGGAACCGTCTACATACACCTGGCACTATGAACTGGTTTCAGTGGTTCCGATTATGTTATAGGTACTGTCAGTTTAGCTATACTATTTTTCAGGACAATAACGAACTACTTAAGCACATTTTTGTTAGATTAGAAGACCCAGTCAGTGCTTTGGCTTTGGAATCCCTTCAGATTTTTTATATTTTGTTTTCCCTAGCCACCAAACTGTTACATCATTAGACACTTAAAAATCTATTACTTGTTTACCTGTATGTGTGTACTAATTTACATTTATTTTTGGTATTTCATTTAATCATACCGTATACTAGAGGGCTTCTGTTCGCTTCACTTGACAAACAAATCACTTTGCCTCACATACTCATCTCGCAGATGGCATCTTAACCCACTTTTATTATCAGACGTGAACAGTATAGAATCTATATCCAAACAAATCAATATTTTTAGAGACAAATTCAGCCTCAGAGGTCTCTCTAGGAATACTCTGAGAAACTCTGAAGACTTTCTTAAGAGGACAGATTATCTCATATCTTTCCCACAAAAATAAATTGGAAACCAAGAAGATATCAGACGTAATCAGTGAAATTACCACAATAGATCAAGAACATTTCAGGTGTCCAAATGAGGCACTTCATAGAAAAAGACAGGCTCTGCATTCAGAACTCAACCTCTTGGCAACTAAAGAAACAGAACAATTAATTTATAAATCAAGACATCATTATTATGAACATGGAGAGCAAGCTAAGAAGTTTGCAATGCAATCCCAGAAATTACCAACAAAGACAGAGACAAAATCATCGACCATAAAAATATAATACACACATTTAGAGACAACTACAAGTCCTTATATTCTACTCAGTTTAAAGAAGACAAGACACAACCTAATATGTTTTTGGATGCATTACAGAATTATCAGAATTACTAGATGCTATAGATGCCAATATACTAACAACCCAATTGTGCTTCACTCATTCAGAATATGGAACCAATGTACTTTAAAATAGAGAAAATTTTATCTGTGGCACCTTTACATGATAACCATCTTTTTCCACCCTCTCGAACTAACATAGTTTTTAATGTCTGGAAAAACATTCGGGATCAAATCACTTAGAGATCTATACATAGGCGACGTCTTCACATCCAACGAACAATTACACTCCAAATTTGACTTTCCAGGAACACATTTCTTTCACTACCTCCAAATTAGAAACTTTGTTAAACAAAACTTGCCCAATTTTCCTCACCTCCCACCTGCCTCTGTTCCAGAAAAAATATTGATCAGTCTTGAGGACTCAGACAGCAATACTGTAATGCAGGGGTCCCCAACCCCCAGTCCGCGGCCCACTACCGGTCCGCAGCCGTCTGACAGCCGGGCCGCGAGAGAACTGCCGGCAACGGCGACTCACTCAGACTTTTCAGAACGCTTGGCGGGCGGGGCTTTGCAGCGGTGCTGAGAGAGGAGAGAGACCGAGGTGAGAGAGTATTACAACAAAGTATTTTTATGGTCCCGACAGTTTCCCCATATGACATGAGTCTATAGAAGTCACGTTACTACGAAGTACATTCAACAGATGCTTTCATTACAACGAAGTGACCTTGAAATGCTTGAACGAATCATCCACAGAGCAGTTAGATCTGTGGTCGCAGCTCAGTTGTGCACATTTGCACAACGATCCCCAAACAGAAACATTGTAAAAAAAAAAAATCTCTTTCTTCGAACTTTCCTCGTACTGTTTTTTTTTTTTTTGCTGTTTTTGTTGTCTGTGGTTTTCAGTGATTCCTTTTGCTTATTGCTTGTCAACATTTGAAAAACATCCATTGGAATTTAACTCATTGTCACCCTCCTATAGAAACAGCAGACACGAAAAAAAGATTGCAGTGTTAATGTTTGTGATGTGCAATCTGTTGGATTGGCAAATGTAAAGCATATGTCTTTGTTATATGCAAAAAAAAGAAGAAAAATCTCAGATTGCAAACGTATGCGAACTGCTTAATAACTTTAATAATAATAGAAATGTTATGTAAATTGTGTATAAAACTGCCCCCCCCCCCCCCAACTAACCCCCTCCCCACCCCCCGACCGGTCCGTGGAAAAATTTGTATCTAATAAAGTGGTCCTTGCTGTCAAAAAGGTTGGGGACCACTGCTGTAACGTATAAAAACTTTTTAAAGTCCCTCCCTCTCAACAATCACAAAGTACAATGGGAAAAGGATCTCTTCCTTAACATTTCAGGAAAGGAGCGGAAGGCAGCCATGCACAGAATTCACTCTAGCTCCATATACACAAAGCATACAATTATTTAACTTAAAATAATATATCAAGCGCATCTGTCTCATTTAAAATTGTACAAAATGTTTCCAGGGCAACATCCAACCTGCGAATATTGCAGTCAAGTTCCAGCCTTATTGGTCCATATGTTTTGGACGTGCACTAAATTAACATCATTTTGGACCAAAATCTTTAAATGCCTTTCAGACAGCCTTGGAGTCACAATTCCTCCTTATCTACTAACAGCTGTGTTTGGCATACTTCCAGATGGGCTTAAAGTGGAAAAGGACAAACCAACTGTGATTGCCTTTACTACACTATTGGCACGTAGACTTATCTTGGTCAACTGGAAGAATCCTAACTCACCTCTTTTAAGTCAGTGGGTAATTGGTGTCATATATTATCTGAAATTGGAAAAAAATGTAATTCTCACTTAGACGAGCTGTACAAAACATTTTCAAAACCCGGCAGTATGTAATGAATAACATTTTAGAATAAGCATTTAAATTGAGGAAGCAGATTCTCTTCCCTTTTTTACTGTATCTATTTATTTATTTACTTATTTTTCCTACTATTAAAATTTTACTCTGTTGGCCTAGCACTCTTTCTTATGAGTGGGGGTTGATTTGTTTTGAACCTAGTTTTGTAAAACTTAACTTGCTTGTATGGAATGTTATTTGATTTTAATAAATTCAATAATAAAAAAAAAAGTCCAGAATATTTCCAGGGCAAGATCCAACCTGCGAACGCTGCAATCAAGCTCCAGCTTCACTAGGTTATATGTTTCGCGTGTGTACCAAATTAACATTTTTCTGGACAAAAATTATTAAATGCCTATCAGACAGTCTTGGTGTCACAATCCCACCTAACCCAACAGCTGTGTTTGGTATACTCCCAGATGGGCTTAAAGTGGAGAAGGACAAACAAACTGTAATTGCCCTTACTACACTATTGGCACGTAAACTTATCTTGCTCAACTGGAAGTGGAACTTCTGGTCACGGCCATAATTCATTCCAAAACTCTGGATATGACCCGATTTGGTCGCGACCCGAGCGTAATATCCCCATAAGATTGTATGTAAATACAATTAATCCGTTTAAGACTGTACAAACTGTATGTAAATATTTTTTTAAAGATTTTTAAGCACAAAAATAGTTAATTATACTTTAGAATGCACAGTGTAATAATAAACTAAATGTAAAAACATTGAATAACACTGGGAACACTGTTTACTTCGCTGTAAACACTTTTTTATGAGTTTTAAGCACAGGGAAAAAAATTTAAGTTTGAAAAATCCTTAATTTATACAAAAATTAACCCTAAACAACCAAGGAAACTAACCTTGCATGAGTCGAGTTCTGGCGTGAAGGAAGTGAGGAGGAAGCTGGGTGGAGAGGAGGTTACAGTTTTGAGGGAGACTTCGGCTCTGCGACAGAGGGATGTTCTCCTTCAGGTGCTTTTTCTCTTGTGATTTCTTCTATTTCAGGGGTTTCTGGTGTTTTTAGCCACTTAGCTGGTGGACCAGACTTCACGAAATAGTGGTCTAATGTGACTTGCCTTTTCCTGCTCATTAAAACTTTTCGGAAATGCAAGACAACATGGTTGCTCACCTGGAAGAATCCTAACCCACCTCTTTAAAGTCAGTGGGTAACTGATGTTATATACTATTTCAAATTGGAAGAAATCAAATTCTCACTTTGAGGAACTGTTCAAGACTTTTTTTTAAAAACGGCAGGACCTACTCAATAATATTTTAGAATAAGTATTTCTACTGGGGGAAAAAGACTCCTTTCACTCTTTACTACTCTCAATTGTTTTACTCTGGCTGTTGGCCTTCCTGTCTTTCTCATGGGTGGGGACTGATTTGAATTTAGGTCTGTTAAGTTTTGACTTGATTGTATGGAACGTTATTTTTTTTTATAAATTCAATAAAAGTTTAAAAAAAAAAAAAAAAAAGTCCTGCTTTTGGTAATGTCAGGGATAGAGCTATGGAGGCTCAAAAAAAGAAAGATACAGTAATCCCTCCTCCATCGCGGGGGTTGCGTTCCAGAGCCACCCGCGAAATAGGAAAATCCGCGAAGTAGAAACCATATGTTTATATGGTTATTTTTAGAATGCCATGCTTGGGTCACAGATTTGCGCAGAAACACAGAAGGTTGTAGAGAGACAGGAACGTTATTCAAACACTGCAAACAAACATTTGTCTCTTTTTCAAAAGTTTAAACTGTGCTCCATGACAAGACAGAGATGACAGTTCTGTCTCACAATTAAAAGAATGCAAACATATCTTCCTTTTCAAAGGAGTGCAAAGCAAGCAGTCAAAAAAAAAATCAATAGGGCTTTTTGGCTTTTAAGTATGCGAAGCACCGCCGGTACAAAGCTGTTGAAGGCGGCAGCTCACACCCCCTCTGTCAGGAGCAGGAAGAGAGAGAGAGAGAGCCACAGAAAAACAAAGTCAAAAATCAATACGTGCCCTTTGAGCTTTTAAGTATGCGAAGCACTGTGCAGCATGTCCTTCAGGAAGCAGCTGCACACAGCCCCCCTGCTCACACCCCCCTACGTCAGCGCAAGAGAGAGAGAGAGAGAGAGAGAAAGTAAGTTGGGTAGCTTCTCAGCCATCTGCCAATAGCGTCCCTTGTATGAAATCAACTGGGCAAACCAACTGAGGAAGCATGTACCAGAAATTAAAAGACCCATTGTCCGCAGAAACCCGCGAAGCAGCGAAAAATCCGCGATATAGATTTAAATATGCTTACATATAAAATCCGCGATGGAGTGAAGCCGTGAAAGGCGAAGCGCGATATAGCGAGGGATCACTGTATAGTTAGAACCCACTATTGTTTCTGGAAAAAAAGTGTTCACAAAGAATGACAATATTAAAAATCAGGAATCTGGGAAATAATTAGCAATGTTATATGGAATAATGGTTATTATAAGTAATTTCACGGAATATGCAGTGAACTAATTTGCTAACTAGAAAGCTGACAAAAAGGTTAAATGTAAAGATACAAAGTCCTTAATGATGCTACAATATGATTTATTCTAAATATAAATGTATTTACACACATTTCAAGTATATGGAAAATACCATATAAATATTTATTTTTTTAACCCAACCTTATTTATACAACCATGAGGAGAATGGTTTTGACATTTTGCTGACGTGTCCAGAGCCATGTCTGCGCAGAAATTAAGTCATATTTAATGGATGAACTTTTTGAAAATAAGCAAATGACCAAAGTTGTACAACACCTGCCAAGCTGTAAAAAGACAGATATTTTCTACTTTTACGGAAAGTGAACCAGGATTCTCTCCATGATCACATGCATCGCCATCAGCTGTTTATACCTGGAAATGCGAGCCAGTATTAAAGTAACATTCTCCTCTCTGGAATGTAATTCCTTGCACAGTTGGAGCAAGGTGTTTGAATTAGAAAACAGATGGATATACCAGGTGTGTGTGTACGCTTTCCTGTATACAGTGTCCTCTTTTTAAGTTCCTGATAAAAACAAGAATAGTTTGTGGAAAACTGGAATTTAAACTACAATGTTTTGGGTACAACCCTCAATTGGGACTGTCTTTATGACCCTGAGCAAGGTATTTAACATGCTTGTGTTGCAAATGTTAAGCTAAAGTGAAAACCGTTACAACAAAAACTGATTTTGTAAGTCAACTTTGGTAAAGGTGTCTAACCCCAGTAAAAGCGTAACTCTTTTGCAACTAATATAACTTTAAGTAACTTTGTTTCTCAGGCATGGTATGTTGCTTGAAACCTTTCAGCCAATTTCACACTGATATTTAAGTGACATTTAGATTCAAATGGGCTGGCAGCAATAATGCTTGGGTGTGTCTGGTCTAATTTAACCTGTTAGCATTTAAATTTGGTTCATTGGTTAATTTAGTAACTAAGGAGACAATTACCTTTCCTATGACTCATATAGGTGATGGTGAACTTTTTTCCTTTAACAACTCAAATTATCATTTAAAAATTGTATATTGTTTACCCAGGTGGTCTTTTGTATTATACTAAATTTGTTTGGAAATGAGCAAAAATCAAGTAAAGCAGGAAGGGGGAAATATTTTTTCATGGTACTGCACATAATACTAAAACCAATTATTCATATGAATTGCAAGTAAATACAATTTTCTTCCAATTATCCGATGGCCTTCTAGTATTTTCTTTCACCTTTGCTTCTAAAGAAAATTACTATTCTGTTCAAGTTATCAGTTATGTTTTGAGTAAAACAGGTTCTCGCTGACAAGAGGCTGCAATGGCTGAGCATACTACCAGGATGACAAAAGTCAGTGCCTTGTTCCACTGGAAGCATCAAAGCCTGAGTGATAGAAGAGTGCTACAAATGCCAGTTTGGAAACAAAGAAGCCAGTGCATATGCCATATCATATGCACTGTATGCTCTGGGAGGGCATTAGGTAGGGGCAACAGTGAGAGAGACAAGACTGGGGTCAAGTCATGCAATTCTCTCCTATGACTGTAGAGGGCAGACAATCTAACTGTGGGCACATGATGACAGCATGAGACAGAGTGAGGATTATAAAGGAATATCAGTTTATAACAACTCTTTAACTGTAGAGAGCACATGAAGACAGAAGAGAAATATATATTGTCACACACACGCGCGAGTAGGGAGCAGCTGACTGGCTCAACGGAGCGTGATACTTCACAGGAAATGGGTTTGGCACAGAGCACTAACATCTCTCTCTTTTATTCAGTAGGAAAACAGATGAACAAACAAACCTGTAAGAAGACACCCACTCAAGTTCCCTTCTGTGTTTACAACAAGCACAATCCTGTCCTGTTCTGATGACATCACTTCCGGCTCCATGTTTCCACATCACCCTGATGTTTCCTGGGTCTTCCCATCATTTCCGTTGTACATAATTTCCTGTCCATCCCTTATATAAATCTGCCTGTTTCACTAATATGCTGTCCTGGTTGTAATTCAGTTGTATGAATGCTAAAGTCTATACAAGACGAATGGACATTTCAGTATACGTGGAAGGCAAAACCCCAAACCTTTGCAAGAGTATTGTCTCTTCTTTGTGTTTTCACAATATATAGAAAAGCCTCCTTGGATACCTTGTGGCCTTTTAAGTGATTCAGAGATACCAGGAGTCACAGGAAATATCTTGAGTCAAAGTGAAGGAGAAAAATGAGTGAAAAGCATGTGAGAGGGAGAAGTAATGGTAAGTGAGATGTTAGAGTATCTAGGTGGTACAGTAAAGGTGAGAAAGTGATGAGTGAGTCCACATCCCTGACAGACCGTGTCTCAACACCTTGCAGTGGTAGGCCCAGTTGGGCTACAGGGTTTTGCTTTTTTTTCTCTATTTGTCTATATTTTAAGTAGTTCACTTTGTATTTCCTTACTAAAACACAGAATTTGTATTATTTTTAAAGCTTCTGTCTTTCTTCCAATGGATTTTAAAATGGAAGCATTAGTACAGTACTAGAGTAAAACACTCTTAATAAGCTATTCATCCAACAGTGGTGCACTTCCTTTTAGAATTTAACACTTGTATATCTGGTTTGTAAATGTATACATGCCATGACAGACAGATACTTACAATGTGAATAATAATACATTTTCTATATATCCATATACTCCAATAGAGGTCTCTTTGGCCAGTGAGTGGGAGCTTTTCTTCTTTTCATAGTTACAGCATGTCTGCCCGTATATATTGTCACACAAGTGCACATGGGAGGCAGCTAAAGGGCCTGAATGAGAGCAATTCCATGCCAGGCCAAGGGGTGGCAGAGTGTGCTAACTCTTTCTCTCACTTCTCTGCAGACCTGTTACGGGAAATTCTGCCTGGCCCTGATGACATCACTTCTGGTTCAGGCCCTATTGATGATGGCACTTCCGGTCCCAGCCACAATGATACTACTTCTGGTTCCGGTCCCATTGATGGGACTTCCTCCGCTCTCCTTTAAAGCCGCCATCTTTTTACAAGCAACTCAGTTCTGTGTTGGACTCGAACCTGTACACATCTGTACAAACAATGTATCCTTTTGCAGCCAGGAATATTATACGGGTGGCTGGCCAAACCTTTTTTTTGACTATTTTAATTGTCTATCCTTGATAATATGTATTAGAGTTTTTTAGCTTCTTGGTCTTATTGCAGCATAATGCTCTTTAAAGAAATTGGGTTGAATTTCAGGTGGGGGAGGGTTGCCTAATTTCATCATGTCATTTGTTACTAATTTCTATTACTTCAAAAAAAGTAACAGATATAGAAACAAAAAATACATTTATAGAATACATAGTGGTGTTGTATAGTGAAGCAACTAGGGGATGTATAATTAATTGAAAAAGACTTGAGCTATGTTAAGCTAAATGACAACCAAGTATGAGGAAAACTGCAATAGGTACACAGGAAGAAACCAACTAAGAGTATGTAAGGTGTTTGTTTCTCTCATTACAGACTTGAATCTAGTTATCTTCTTTTGCAGTTGAGCCTTTCACTACTTTTTCTGTACTGATTATTCCCCGTTTACTCTCTTCTCCCATGACAGAAGTGGACACCTTTATATGAAATCATAAGTTTCTTGGTAATCTGCCACATTGAGTTACCTTCATTTTGCAAAACAATAGTGTAACATACTGCGGTGGGTTGGCACCCTGCCCGGGATTGGTTCCCTGCCTTGTGCCCTGTGTTGGCTGGGATTGGCTCCAGCAGACCCCCGTGACCCTGTGTTCGGATTCAGCGGGTTAGAAAATGGATGGATGGATAGTGTAACATATTTCTTGAAAAAATTGTTTTGTTGTGGCAGTTTTTGAAACCAGAATTTAACCTTGAAAATATCAATACCTTTCAACCTTAGGAAAAAGAATTACTTGCTTTTTTGAAAAGAACAACAGGTTTATGTTGTCCTAGTAAAATTACAAAGGTTTCTCTAATAACTAATTAGCACTTAAACAGAATTCATGATGAGCTTTTACCATTAGGAGTAATCATGGCTGAAAATGGGGCTTTGCAATAGGGTGAATAAACAAATTACAAATCAGTCATTCCAAGTAGCAATAGCAATTTCCAGCATTAGTAATGTCTTGGCTAATTTTTTTTAATGAGTTTTATGATATATTGATAAAAAGTACCTATTTCCAACAAAAGAATTATGGGTAATTTCAAAGTTTTGAATACTACTGCAATCAACATACACACACTACAAGTAAATAAGCCATTTACTTTTCTCATGGAATGGATAATCAACTATCATTATAGTACACATAAGAACAGAAAAATGAATATAATCCTAATTATAGAGAATGGTATCAATATCTTATTTATTTTTTTCAGAACCATACAAGGCAATATTTTTCTATAAGATTTTTCACATTACTTAAGTATAGTTGGTAATTATTCTGCAAATACTCCATATATTTGTACACAATGTCAATTGACTTGATATGCTACCCTCTGCACTATTCTGTAACTATTGTAGACTGGCACTAAGATCATCTCTTCTACCTCTACCTGTGAAACACTACAGTTTTCCACAATTATTTTTCTAAATTAAATGAAAGTTGTAGGGTTTTAGTGAAAACCATTTTTCCTTAAGTTGTCTACAAATTGACCAGAAATTCTTATCAGTCAGTAAGTGACTCAAACAGGGATATGTAGCTTTCTGAGATGGTGTAATACTTCTTTTGAAATGAATAGTTAATTCTGATATACATTTCTTTGTCTAGGTAATATTTTCATATTTTCTCCATACTTCACATTTAATAATTTTATAAATATTATTATACAGGGTAAGTACATATTCAGTTATGTATTTTAAAACGTAACAGCTGAAAGGATCAGCTTCTTCTGCTGTATTTGACAAAGACTTAACACTAGAATTACCAAAGCCTACGAAAAAACTCGTAGATCCGTCCCACCTTAAATTGCTTCGCACTTCTCCATCAGTGTCATTTATCCTGTAAATGTGTTGATAAGCAGCAAGCAGCCTGCTATCACATCCCCCACCCCTGCACAGTTTTCTCAGCTCAAGTCTGTTTACCTGCGTGTCAGTTGCTTAGAGTTGTATAGAGGGAGAAGTCAAGCAAAATGACACCTTTTATAAATACTATATCGTTATTTGGAACACATGCATTTCATGTGTGTTCCGTGTCTACAACAATCTATGTACAGTAAATACATTGTTAAAACAGAAACGTTTTTCATATTTTAGTAATAATTGACGAAATGTAGACTTGAAGTGTATAATGTGTTAAGCCTGAATTCCAAATATCAAATAAACACTTTCACAAAAGGTATAAATATAACAGAACAAGTGCGCTTCCATTCAAGAATATAACTGCAGATAAAGACTGGTAATCAAAACTTCATGTATTCGATCCCGGATGAGTCCGTTTTGAGAAGTGAGCTGCTCTTATTCTTACTATTTTAGAACAAAAACATACATTTGATTTCAGTCTGTAACAGCCGGTGTAAATATATGATACTTGTAAAGGTTAGCTTTGTTTTTTTTTTTTTATTCAGTTTTATTCTCTCAGTCGCGTTCATGATCCACACCCCCCCTTCCCCATCTGACACTGCTGTTTTCACATAAAGACGCGCTATAACAGGGGTGAACTCAGATCATGATGACGGTTCTACATCGGAGCATGAATGCACGTCACACTTTTCCCATCGCTGTATTTTGTATATGTACACGGGAAGCTCTTCAGTCTACTTGTGACTTTATGCTGTAGGAAGTAAGTATATAAATAAAGGTAAAAAAGTAAATAACATTCGATCTGGCTCTTATATACAAAGTACTGAAACGGCAGCTTCCACCTTCAGCTATAGACTCTCCACTCTAGTGTTTAGATTATAGTATTTATAAAAGGTGTCATTTTGCTTGACTTCTCACTCTGTACAACTCCAAGCAACCGACACACAGGTAAACAGACTTGAGCTGAAAAAACTGTGCGGCGGTGGGGGATGTGATAGCAGGCTGCTTGCTGCTTATCGACACATTTACAGGGCAAAAGATGCTGATGGAGAGGTGCGAAGCGATTTAAGGTGGGACGGATCTACAAGTTTTTTCGTAGGCTCTGGTAATTCTAGTGTTAAAAATAAAAATGACAGTCCATAAGGTCAGTTAACTGTGCAGTACTGCACAAACTGTGGTTTCTAGTTGACACTGTAATCCTCAAGCTTATTTTATTGGTCAATTCTCAAATTATCTAAACTGACAGGCACATTTTCACAAGCCAATTATTTTATTATTTGAGACAGTCCTGTCCATTTCTGGTTCTAATCTTTTTTTTTCGGTCACATTTTTGCCAGTGGGCCAGGGTGGCCTGGTTTCTTAACAAATCGTGGAAAGAGGGTACTTTACATTATGTATAAAAACAATGTAAAGAAAAAATAATTCATTTTTTAATCATTGTTTTCAATGTTTATTTTTGTTTAAACTATTCTGCTGTATGCAACTGTTGTACTAAATTAAGCACAAGTTAAAATGTGCTGAACTAAAACCTTCTAGGCAGCTCTTTACTAAGATTTGAATGGGGTGTAGATTATATGTCATACTTTGATTTTAATATTCATTATTCACACATCCTTAGTTACTAGTGAAGCACCATTAAAGTTAATGATGCTACACTGGGCTTTTAATCTTACCCAGAGTGGCTTCCCTTGAGACTGGCTTAAAACTTAGGGGTGTGCAATGATAATTACATACCGTCTTTTCTTGGTCAGCATAATCAAGCAGTCTTCATGCACTTCATTGGTCTGAAAGTATGCTGAAAATTGCTTTCTCTACAACCACATAGTGATTTGAGCAAATCGGTTTTCTGAGGCAGGCAAGCCTTCAATGCAGGTGTACAAAGGTTATTTCATTTTAGAGCACATTTAATCATATTTAATTATAATTATGGAATACAATATTGTATAATCAACTAAAACATTTTTAAATGGAAATAATCAGTCTTCTATATTCAGGTTTAGATTGAAAAATCAAGAATTAAATGTGCAGAAAGTAATATATATTTAAGAACATCTAAAACATTAGTGATTGGGTTAATAGGCTTTGAATAACTAAAAAATATTTATTTGTGGGAACTTTATTTTAAAGTGGTCATCTATTCTTCAACAAAAGAATGTTGAAATGTCACATTGTCATTGATCAATCTTAACCATAACTTCAATTTTGCCTGTGCCAAAGAAAACAAAAGGGGATTGTCTAAATGACTATAGGCCTGTGGGACTCATACCTCTCTTGAACAAGTGCTTTCAGAGACTGGTACTGGGATACATTAAAAAGAATATTCCAGATACTCATAATCACCTCCAGTTTGCATATCACAATCAGTCCATAGGGGAAGCATATACTTCCTCAACTTTGTACCATCCTGGCACACCTTTAAATATTAAAACAGATTCCAACACAGTTGTAGTGCTAGTCTACAGACCACCAGGGCCATATTCATTGTTCATGACTGCATTTGGTAACCTTTTATCTGATTAGGCTATAAATTATGATCATGTAGTATTGATGGGTGATTTTAATGTATACATTGATGTGGAAACTGACTCATTTAGCAAATGTTTTACTTATTTGTTAAATTCAGTAGGATTTTGTCAGATTGTCAAAGGTCCAACTCATAATTAACACATTAGATTTAATTATAACTTGCGGTACTAGGGTGTTGTACCGTGTTAGCCATTATGAATGTAGAGAAAAGCCAAGCAAAATTACACCTTTTATTGACTAACAAAATCATTAAATTATCATTAAATTATTAGCCAATAAAAGGTGTCATTATAACTTGCAAAATTGAAATTCAAAATTTAAATATTACTCCATTAAATGAAGTTATTTCCGATCACTACTTAATTACGTTTGATTTGGTTCTTCCCTTACCAATACACTCATAGATTAAAACAAAGACAGTGCGACATCTAGACTGTAATTCTGCTTCAAACTTTATACATACTTTGAGTAAGTCAAGTGTAATTGTGGAAAACCATTTAGATCAGTTAACATCAAATGTAAACATGGAAAACAATTTAGATCAGCTAACATCACATTATAATGTGACCTTGAGAGATGCTCTGGACACAGTGGCTCCCCTTAAAACAAAAGTGATCAAAGCACATAGAAACTCTCCCTGGTTTGACAAAAACACTTGAGCTCTTAAATTTGAGTGTCAAAAACTGAAGCGGAGATGGAGAAAAACAAAGCTACATGTCTTTCAAATTCCATGGACAGAGACTGTTAAAAATATAAAAAAGCTCTCTTTAAAGCTTGCTGGGGCTATTATTCTAAAATAATAGATAGCAATAATAAAAATCCTTGGGTACTGTTTAGAACAGTGGCTAATTTAACAAAAGGGAGTTCAGATCTACAGTGCAAAATACTAACAGGTATTAGCAGTACAGACTTTATGAAGTTATTTAATGAGAAAATTAGAAATTTAAGATCTCAGATCTCAGCATCATAGTGCAAACTGCACACTAGCTTGGCAGACCCCGTCTCACATTGCATTCAACACTTTGGAAATGTTAATTTTGTAACTGAGCAGGAAGTCTTCACTTTAATTTCTAAAATGAAACCTACTACTTATTCTCTAGATCCAGTGCCAACAAAACTAGTAGAAAGTGTAATGGATGTTCTTGCAGAGCTTATTCTTAACATTACTAATAGTTCATTATTGCATGGCACAGTACCTGATGCACAAAAAGTGTCAGTCATCAACTTAATACTTAATTATAGACTGTCACACACATGCGCTTAGGAGGCAGTCAACAAACCTGGAGGTGAGTGATATATTGCCCGACGGGGGTTTGAATTGTGGTACTGAAATCTCTCTCTCTACCTTTACAGAACCAAAGAGGTCAAATAATAACACACAATCACCATCAACAATACCAATACTCAAAAATGGCTCCGCAACAACAACTCCTTCAGATTCATGGTCACTTCCGTCTCCCGCAGATGACATCACTTCCGGCCCCTCAGTGATGATGCCACTTCCGGCCAATACTGATGATGTCACTTCCGGTCCAGCAATAATGGTGTCACTTCCGGCCAATCCCGATGACACCACTTCCGGTCCCACTATAATGATGTCACTTCCGGTCTCAGCTAACTTCCTGCCACATCATTTCCTGTAGCCATTTTGTCCTCTGTATAAAAACGAGCCTCACGCCATGGTTAAGGTCGAATGTTTGGGGTAATTTTCATTGCAATTTGACCAATTTGGATACTCAAGATTATACAGGGCAAAACCCCAAACCTTTACCCTTTCTCTCTAAAATACTTGAAAAAGTAGTTGCCAATCAGCTTCAGTCACACCTTACACATCACAATTTACTTGAGAAATTCCAGTCTGGTTTCCACACTGGTCATAGTACAGAAACGGCACTAAGACTTGTTGTAAACAACATTCTGATATCCTCTGATGAAGGAAATGCCACTGTAAATAAGTTATTATATCATTACACACAGAAGTGAAATATGGTGTCCTGCAAGGCTCAATACTGGGACCTTTATTGTTTTCACTTTACATGCTTCCACTGGGATCACATCATGTTAATTTTCACTCATACGCAGATGACATCCAGTTATACCTTTCGTTTAGACCAAATGAAGTTTCTCCAATGTTGTTTTTAATTAGTTGTGTTAGTGAATTAAAGGAGTGGATGGATGAGAACTACATGTCTTTAAAAACTGATAAAACAGAGATGTTAATTTTTGGAGGGAATGATGCTGATTGCAACAATATTTTGTCAACATTTAACTCAGTTGAAATCACCATCAATTTTACTGAATCAGCGCTCAATCTAGGAGTTATTTTTGACTCTAGCATGTCATTTAAATCGCACATTACAGTTATCTAAATCATGTTTCTTCCATCTTAAAAATGTTGGGAAATTAAGGTGTTTTCTAAATAACCAGGATTCTGAGAAATTAATTCATGCATTTATTTCTAGTAGGATTGACTACTGCAATGTGGTGTTCACTGGATGTTCAAACTGTTCTTTATATACCTTCCAGTTAATCCAAAATGCTGCTGCTAGAATTATTAGAAGAACAAGAATATATGAATACATTACACTGGCTCCCGGTTAAATTTAGGGCAGATTTCAAAATCCTCCTTTTAACATATAAAGCCTTAAATAGCCAAGGTCCGGCTGACTTGTCTGAACTTAACATGACTTACAAACCAGAATGCACATTAAGATCTCAAGATGCCGGTCTGCTTATGATTCCAAGGATTAATAAAATAACAGTGGGAGATCAAACTTTTAGTTACAGGGCCCATAAATGGTGCAATGGTCTACCTGCTACTATAATAGATGCCCCTTCGGTCTCAACTTTTAAATCTCGGCTGAAGACTCACTACTTCAGTTTAGCATATCCTGACTAGAGCTGCTGATTAACTATACAGACTATATCTCTGTTGTTAGTTATTAGCACTAAAACATAAGTAATTTGATAGTTATAATTTGTTACAAACCCTTACCTATTCTTTTTCTCTTCTTGGTACTCAAATGTGCCACTGGTGCCACTGCCCACCTGCCAAGTTGTTTTGCCTGCCTAAGGTCATGGAGTCATGGAGGATTGCAGAAATCATCAAGTTAGAGGGGTTCTTTCATCGGATTGGCTGGCTGAATACTGACTCAGCTGAGGAATGGCCAATAAGGGGAATTTCTATTGCACTATTATATTGTATTGAGGATTACTTGTGTTTTGTTCTGTGTATTGTATTGTATTTACCCCCTTTTTTTGACACCCACTGCACACCCAACCTACCTGGAAAGGGGACTGTCTTTGAACTGCCTTTCCCAAGGTTTCTTCCATTTTTTTCCCTCCAAGGGTTTTTTTTGGCAGTTTTTCCTTCTCTTTTTAGAGAGTCAAGGCTGGGGGGCTGTCAAAAGGCAGGGTTTGGTGGCACGTCTTGTGTGATATTGAGCTATATAAAAATAAATTGTATTGTATTATATTGTATTGTACCTCAATAATAAAAAGTGTTATCACAGAGTCCTGTTTATAGACTATGGCTTAGCATTTAACACTGTTTCACCAGCAAAACTGACTATCAGACTCCTCAATTTAGGACTCCACATGACCTTGTGCATTTGTATTTTAGACTTCTTAACCAACAGAACTCAGCATGCGCAGACTGGTAGCCTTACATCCTCCATATTGACACTCAACAAAGACACTCCACCAGTTACTGTGCTGATTCCACCTTTTGTAATGTTTGTTCTCCTTTGACTTTGTGGCCAGCCTCAGCTCCAATTCCATCATTTAATGGTGGTGATGTAGGCTTCATCACAAACAATGATGAGACAGCTTACAGAGAACCATTCCACCTGATGACTCAGTAGTGGCAGGACAGCAATCTTACCCTTAATGTCAGCAAAATTAAGGGGTTGTTCATAGACTTCTGAAAGTAGAAGACAGACTAGACTTCCATCTGCATTGAAAGTGGTGTTGTCGGAAGGATAAATAGCTTTAAATATCTTGAAGTGACTAACACTAATGAATGGGCACAATACTTTTGTTAAGAAGGCTTACAAATGTTTCTACTTCACTCAGTGTCTGAGGTAAGCTGGTAATTTTCCATATATCCTTGCTAATTCCTTCACGTGTACAGTAGAGTCTATTCACACTTGCTGCATCATATCCTTGTATGTCATCTGCTCATCTCACACTGCAAAGTGTGGTGAATGCAGCACAGAATATTAGCCAAACAGTCAATCATAGAACAAAGATAGATAATACTTGCAAACACATGTCATATTGTATATAATTGTATTTATAGATGTTTCATGCTATGTATTTGTTGTATGTGTCTTTTGATGGTATTTGTTTATTGTCAGAAGTGGCACAGTGGAGCAGTGGTAGCACTGCTGCCTTGCAGTAAGGAGACCTGGGTTTGCTTCCTGGGTCCTCCATGCGTGGAGTTTGCATGTTCTCCCCGTGTCTGTGTGGGTTTCCTCCCACAGTCCAAAAACATGCAGGTTAGGTGCATTGGCGATCCTAAATTGTCCCTAGTGTGTGCTTGGTGTGTGGATGTCTGTGTATGCCCTGCGGTGGGCTGGTGCCCTGCCCGGGGATTTGTTCCTGCCTTGCGCCCTGTGTTGGCTGGGATTGGCTCTAGCAGACCCCCGTGACCCTGTGTTAGGATATAGTGGGTTGGGTAATGACTGACTGACTATTTTAAGGAGACAAGCTAGTGTTTCATTGAATTGAATACATGCGACAATAAACAAAACTTAAAATAGCCGACACAAAACAAAAAATGTATAAATTTAATTATTTTCATTTTTCAATGTGACAGAGTGAAAGAAAGAACACATTAATTTTTATCCTCATTATACATTTATACTTGCTTTTGACAGACCTAGGTTCAATTCTTAGTCTGATCACTATGCATTTACAACTTACATATTGTACTGAGGATTAATTGTGTTCTGTGTATTGTATTGTATCAATGTGGGTGTCCTCCAAATGCTCATTCCAGTATAGGAAAAAAATGAATTTAATCCATTTTGGAATAAGGCTGTAACATAACAAAATGTGGAAAAAGTGATGCGCTGTGAATACTTTCCGGATGCACTGTAAGTTATAGGCTAAGCTATGATGATACCATTCAAACAATTCCTACCTTATATCCAACATTTCTGTTATGGGCTACGTAATTCTGTTTGACTGCTTAAAAGATTGATACATTTTATAAAACATAATTATTGAGACAATTTAAGATGACATTACATTCAATTATTTTGAGTAGCAGTATAAAGGCTGAAGAGAACAAGTTCCAGTTTCTAGTATCAGCATTTAGTTGAATGAGAGAAATTAGATATTTGTTGTAATTTTGTAGTTCAGTCAAGCAGCAGACATTATCATATTGTTTGGATGTTGGAATGTCTACAGTTTAATAAAAAGTAAAATAGTTTTGAATAAAGAAGACAAATACCAAACAGAAAATCAGACAGACATTTAATCTCTGGACAGGCTCTACTCTTAAAAGCTTTTTGATAGAGTAAGGTTAAGTACACGTTGAGGAGCATGCACTGGTAGAGCACATTGTTGCACACACCACATGACAAAATAGCTCAGGATCCTGGTTGGCAACACTTGAGGCACAAACACACTGTCTAGTCACAATATCTGGAAATGACTATCATTTGGCCACAGCCAGGTGCTATGTGGTCATCCCATTGGTCTGGTCCAGCAACCTGGGCCATCAACAATGAGGATGCTCTGAGCCAGATCAACCCTCGGGGAATTGTGCCACATGGCTGTAGTGCAGTAACTGACGCTCCCTCACAATGCAGGTAATGTGCCTCATTTGTTCTCCATGAGCAACCGCTCAAAGGATTCCCAGAAGAGACAACAGTACCGAAGGAGGTAGAGTAAAACTTTCAATAAATGAAACTGAAGATTTATAACTACGATGAACAGAACATCTGCACAAAAAAAGAAATGTATATTTTAGGATGAAGAGAGCAGGTTGTTATTTTATAAGAGCAAGTTCAAGCACTTTATTGTCATTGTATAACACAAAGAAATAAGAGCATGTAGGAACATTACACACATGCAAATAGCTAGCAAAAATTAAGGAAAAGTAAGTATAAAAGTTAGTCTGCTGGGTGTACACTGACAAATGAAGAAAGAAGTACATTCCACCTTATGTCCTATGATTTGCAAATTAAGTAAAATAATTAGATAAAAAGCATTATAATACAACATGCATATATATTGTACTGGGACATGTTCCAAGTGTCAGTGACCCTTAACTGGATAAAATAGTTGAATAAATGGATGGATGGATGGATATATTCTAATCTGTAAGCACGAAGATTGGTGTCCTCCACTTTTAAACTGACGAAAAGACAGGCAGATTTCTAGAGGCAGGAGGAACTTTGAAATTTTTTTGCAACACAAATAATGACTCTGAAACTACAGTGTCATTATTAGCATTAAAATTTTGCATTGTACAAATACATTTATTAAGAATTGTTGCATTTAACAATTCAATAAATGGTCGGAACAATTTTCATTCACTACACAATAATATATCACATGAAAACAAATGGGGCGGCACGGTGGCGCAGTGGGTAGCACTGCTGCCTCGCAGTTGGGAGATCTGGGGACCTGGGTTCGCTTCCCGGGTCCTCCCTGCGTGGAGTTTGCATGTCTGCGTGGGTTCCCTCCGGGCGCTCCGGTTTCCTCCCACATTCCAAAGACATGCAGGTTAGGTGGATTGGTGATTCTAAATTGGCCCTAGTGTGTGCTTGGTGTGTGGGTGTGTTTGTGTGTGTCCTGCGGTGGGTTGGCACCCTGCCCGGGATTGGTTCCTGCCTTGTGCCCTGTGTTGGCTGGGATTGGCTCCAGCAGACCCCCGTGACCCTGTGTTCGGATTCAGTGGGTTGGAAAATGGATGGATGGATGGATGTACTTTGTTATATTAATTAAAAACTGCACACTTAAGGTCTTTGTTTATTAATATACCAAATATTTCTGAACTACGCACAGTTTAGTTCAAGTAAGAAGTTAGATCTGACTTGCACATTTGTAAATTGTCTGCTTCATTTTAGCTTGCATTGCAATATCATCTTTGTAGAGTAAACAGATGTGAGAAAATCCTGTACCTTCATGCTTTCACATACATAACATAGAAAAACACTTTTCCATTGTATGTGTCATTAACAAAGTGCCTTCTTGCAGGAATGATGCCAGGGAAAAATTTGTAAGGAGGGGATGTGTGAAATTCTGAGGGGAGGTGTTGACATTTTGGTCAAACTGGAGCCACTATAATTATTGTTTTGAAACTTTATTATGACTAAAAGTGAAAGTAAAGAGTGACTTAAAAAATACTCAGTACTAAAATTTAATACTACAAAATCAGTTAGATCCTTCATGCAAGTTAATTGATATTTCATTACCATATTAATAATCTCTACTCAAACAAAATATAGCTTAATGACATTTTTCACATCTAACATTCATGTTCCTTCACAAATTCACAGATGTTTAAGACAACATGTTTATAAGAGTTAATGCAAGATAAATGCACTATAAGTGGAATATATAAAATTATTCTAATTAGGAAGCTCAAATGACTTACTAAATAAATAATAAAGAGTCAAAATGAAAATACAATCATCAGTACTGTACTATACCCCATAACTGATACAAGAATGTATTGCTGCAAGAATGCTGGAAAACTATGAAATCTGCTGTTTCATTCCCACTTCCAGCCCTGAAATATGAAACTGAGTTAGTTTGAATTGGATAGACAAGTTGGTGTGAATTAGAATTCATCTACTTTTAGGACTCAATTTAAGTAAACAAAAGTGTTCAAAAATCCCTTTGTTCAAAACTTTGCCCACTTTAGCTCCCATGGCATTAGGCCTGCCTTATTGGAAAGCTGTTCATTCCCAGAGTTCCAGCTGAAACAATCGGAAAGTAAACTTGACAAGAAACCACAGTACTGGCAATATATCTTTTAGGTTCAAAAACACAGTATCACTATTTCATTCTCAGTATATTTTAATTGTTTTCCTTTAGTAATTTTTTGTAACTTCTTATTAAGAATACTGCAGCTCCTGATTTTTGTGGAGTAGTTGTAGATATAATAAAATCTGAGCTGCCAAGTAATTCAAGATTTTATGTAGCTCAACTTGCCTGTAAAGGTTAAAATTAAATTAAAAACTTGTGCAAGTACAGTGTAATGTAGTAAGGCAAGACATGAAGAGTATTAAAAACTGAACATAGTTTTTAAAAAGTGTGAATTTTTTTGACGTTTCTGTTTTTATTGGTTTCAACCTGTTTATCACAATCAAGGAACAGAAATGAAGTCAAATTCTGAACAAAAAATGTGACCTGTAAATTTATTGAGTAGCTTACTTTAATGGAAAAAAAATCATGAAACCATAGTGTATGAGCAGGAATTGCATTCCCTTTTAAAACTGAGAATGAAGCCTCTCATCAATATCAAAATACTGCACAGAAATTCAAAAATTACATAATTTGAAACATAATAAAATTCTCTATGTAAGAAATGTGTGTCCACTTTCTTTTGAAAATTGTATTAAAAAGGTCAAATCATGCATTAGAGTTTAAGAACATGTTTAGTGCTTTGAATAGTGAGAAAAAGCACCATATAAATATAATTAATTATTCTTACTATTATTACATACAGTGCCTTATAGAAAGCAGCAGGAAGATATTTGAGCCATTATTACATCTTATAGCACAGCTGCACTGAATTATGGACACTATGTTAAACATGCTATGAATTAGCAATAACCACACTGTGTGCAATTAAATGTGCTTTATTTAATATTGCAAAAAATGTTAGAAGACTAGAACAACATTTGCAATCAGTGAGCATCCTGTAGGTATTTATTCTGGGATACTGAGAAAATGAGAGGTGGCAGCTGGGAGCTCCCATTCAATACAAGAGGGACTCTAGAGAAGAGGGTGAAGTAAAGGCAAACTAGGGGTTCCCTGTGTCTTTAATCCGGAAGGTATTCCTAACAGTGGAAGTATTTACAGGGATGAACCCAGAGGTGACCCTTGCTTTGCATTCTTTCAGCCAGACCTCAGGCAAGTTTGAAGTCAGGAGAACAGTTGGTAGGGAGAGCTTCAACCTGGTGTCAGAACTTCAAAAGACTGGAGGAGGTCATACAACAACTGAAAGACAGAGGCGCTTTATGTAGTATAAGGAAGACAATTGAACTAGCCACAGCCTGAAAAAAATCAGGGACAGCCTTGTTTAGAAAGGCCAAAAGAGGCAGCAAGGCTTATTATTTCCATGTTTACCATTTGCTTATTTACTTACTTTACGCTTCCCTAAATACAAATATGCTTTTTTACATTCTTTATCCTTCTTGGAGTTTAATCAAAGCTTGCCTATCATTCTTATATAGAGTAGGTATTCTCTGTGCATATATTGCTCTTTTTATATTTCTTTCTGGCTGCATGCATTTGTTATCAGTTAGATCACATTTTAAAATCCCATTTATAAAAATAAATTCTTTTAAATTGAATTGATCTAACAAAATAAATCCTACAGAGCAGCCTTTCAACACTCTGCCTGCTGGATCCTTGAACATCTCTTATGTACCTAAGGCTTGAAGTAGATGAGCAAATAGCAGGAATGTCCATCAATTTCATAAAGGAAAGGAGTTAAAGAGATGATATCTCACCTATAAAATGGCTACAAGAATAACCACAAACCATAAAGTGTGTTACAGAGCTGTCATTTCTAACATATCAAAAAAGGCCATGAGTTGGGGAAGCTTCCTTTAATGGTTAATTATGTTTTTAAAAAACACATTCCATAAGAAAAAAAATCAGCTGTTTTTTGCTTCCATATTTGAATGCGGGATAATTACAGTTGGAAAACAGGTCAGCTGTTTTAAATTACAATACAAAGAAAAATATGTACACTGTAATTATAAATAGGTATGATATGATTAGTCCAGTAATGGTGCAAGCATTTGTTTAATGGTGTAAGCACACCATCAGGAACTAAAAAAAGGTTATGACAGTTTTCAAAAAGACACGACTTCACGGCTCTGCCAGTCACGTATGGGTCAGTGAATGTGCAATTTAAACAGATTGTTATTTTCATGGGAACTGTTACATATGCGTAATAGAACTAACTAATTTAAATTACAGCAAGTAATTAACCACAGTAAAAATAGTCAAACATCATAAATTGAAAGAAAATGTATATGCTTTTGCATTTATGTCATTAAGTTCATTAAGTTCAAAATAAGCCAATTTTTTTTTCCGCTACCTGTAAAGCTTGTGCTTCTTAGCCTTCTTTAAACTGAATCATATTCTACCCCTGGTAAATGAATTGATAATAATTCAACAGAATGACTTCGACCACGCATTGGCAATTCCATTAAATGCCACCACTTTCCATTTGAATTGACGTACCGAGTATCTAAATATGCTTGAACTTCATCCTGAGACTATTCTTTGGATACATTCACGTGTACTCTGTCGTGCCCTTTATGAATGTACTTGTAGATGTACTTAATACTCATAACCGATGCACAATGCTCGACATTAATATGATCATCGAATTGTTTCAGAAAATATGGGTTATATGGTACAATCATTGAATTACCGATCATCACAATTTTAATAACTTTCTTTCCATAAGTGTGTTGTTCGTGATGATTATCTCTGCATCGATAATCAGGAAAACCAGCCTTAGTCATATCTGTTGAATTAACGAAAGCTTTAGGAAATTTCTTTAAACATTTCTTTAAGTCCCAACATACTGAATCTTTTAAATGTGGTCCGTGAGACATGTGTTTAAGGACTTTGTACCATAATTGCGTTATGTAAATTAGGAATGACAGAAAATGCGAAACAGCTTTTTTTTTCTTTACATGCTGAAATCACTCGCTCCACTTTTTTCTTTTATATCCTGTTTCAAGCAATTCTAAAATGCGCCTTTTTTTAACATTTTCACAACTCTGAAATCATGTTGCGATAATAATGGCGTTCTACAATTGATCTAAAAATACTGAATAATTTTTCATTTGTAAATTCCTACCCCGACAGCAGCTGACTCAGGAACAGATCCGGCCACAACATGGCAAAGTCGTATAGCAGTCACATTCTTTTTTTGACTCCGTAACAGATCCGTCTGTATTCCGGCAAGCTCAGTTCGTGCTTCTGTGGGAGGGGCAAATGGATCCGCCCACATTTCGTTATGTATAGTAATTGACAGTTCAATCTCTTTCCGCGAGAGCTTAAGTTAACGTGAGCGTATCACGCTTATGTTTTGAGTTCGCGCTCAAATTTGCGCGCCACAACGAGCAGTTGGAAAACATTTAAAAAGAGAACGGAATTGTTTTGGGAGGAAGTGAGTCAAAAATTCATTTTTAAAAGTTATGAGAAGTTCAGCAGCTTTTTATATATGTGTCGCCATCATAGCAGGTTAAAGTGAAATGTAATGAATTATATTAGCATCTCACTGTAATAATTTTTAGTATTTGCACATATTAGGCCACGATGTTAAATTCCTGTGCAGTTTATTTTAGCCTCCACCAAATAAGGGTTAGTTGGCGCTGTGTTCAAAATTATTTTTTAAACGTTTTGTGTTGGTCGTGGGCTTATTTCAGATACGCTATAGAAAAAAAAGTGGTTTAACCTTTTTGTGTTTCATTGTAAGTGGCTTCGCGACCGCTGGAGAGGGATGCGTTGGTGAATCGTGAAAGCAGGGGCAATGTCAGAGGACCGCCGAATCGAGCGCGACCTGCCGTCAGAGCGGGGAAAAGAGGGTTGGGTGCATGTTCGCCCAGCGAATACGGGGAAATGTGGTTTACGCGACCCGCCGGTCACAAAACACTTTTAATTGAACGGACTTAAGCCTGTGGTAGTTTGTTTTGCTTTAGAAACTTTTTCAGTGTCGGTTTATTTTATGGAAGCTTATACAATTTAGTCTTTCCTTAGTTCTTCGCTTTAATAAAGTGCCAATAGGATTCAGGTTGCACTCCTAATTTGTACAAAAATTACATGATAAATATATATAAAGGATTTGTTAAATGTAGATACAAAAAGTACTAACATTAATGTGTTGTTATTTTAAATATTTTAGTAGAATCCTGATGGGGATATATACTTTAGCAACATTTCACAAGCATAATCTGTACATTACATGTATTTTCTCTGTCCTTTAAAAGTGAATGGTTGTGAATATTCAAATTAGAATGGTAAATATATATTCACGTATATGGTAGCTTGGCTTCTGCTAAATAATAAAAAAAATCTTTGTAAATTAATTAGTGTCTTTTTTGTCATATTACAATTTAAGCAATATACTGTAGGTTACAATTTAAGTGAGGGTGGCATGGCAGCAGTGCTGCCTCGCAGTAAGGAGACCGCAGGGTTCACATCCCAGGTCTTCCCGGCGTGGAGTTTGCATGTTCTCCCCATGTCTACGTGGGTTTCCACTGGGTGCTCCGGTTTCTTCCCACGGTCCAAAGACATGCAGATTAGGTGGATAAAATAAATTGACCCTAGTGTGTGCTTTGTATGTTTGTTCACCCTGTGATGCACTGGCACCCTATCCAGGGTTTCTTCCTGCCTTGCACCCTATACTAGCTGGGATAGGCTCCAGCAACCCCCACAACACTACTCAGGTTGTTAGAAAATGACTGACTGACAATTTAAGTGATATGGAGGCATTTACCTGTCAGTGATGATTTCATTTATTATTTTTCTTTTGGTGACTTTTGTCTAATCTTGGTACACATTTAAAAAGCTGTTAATTAAATGTGTTTGTAGGTCTGTTTTATTTAAGCAAGGATCATCTGCAGTAGTTCCCTGTTGCATTACTGCTGATAGGTAGTAGCTATTTTTGCCAGTCAGTCATTTTCTAACTCACTTAATGCAAACCAGGGTTGCATGAGCTGCCGGATCCTATTCCAGTTAGCATTGGGCCAAAGGCAGGAGGAACAAATCCAGGACAGGGCACCAGGGCCATTTTTGTTTTAATGTCTACAGTAAAAATAACATCATTTAATGTTTGTATTTTTTTTTGGTATAAATTAAAATGTGGAATTCCAGTGCAGATCTGGAGACATCACTTGAAAGATTTTTATTTTTTATCAAAATGACAGTAAAAATCATATTTTGTTTTTAAGACATGTATATTTTGTAGCATGCTATTCAGTGGGATTGGTGTGCAGCCCAAGCTTAAATTTAACAAAAAAATACTGTTGCTGGTTTATATTTGAATTAAATACTGTAAGCTTCTTGTTTAGCTAGATCAAACATTATTTACATATTTGCTTACCAGTAGGCAGTGTGTACACAAAGTTACACACACAATATTTTACAGTAACATGTTAAACCATACTTATATTTCTTTCTGTGTATATTTTTGACCTGCAGTTCGTGCATGGTGATAATCAGCAGTGAGAAATGGCTGATTCTGTGGTATCTGGTTCAACCCTCAGACGAAGAGCACGTAGAGATGTTGATAGGAGACTTCAGCAAATGAGGGAGAACTGCAGATTTAACTTTGCATTCGGAATTAGGAACGGGGAAAGGATGGAGGAAGGTGATCTTAGAAATGAGGAGAGAGTAGAGCAAAATGACTTTGAAAATGGAAGTGAAGTGAAGAATGAGGATGTTGGGAATGAGGGCATTTATATAGACAACACAGCAGACATTTTTGTGTGTCCTCAGTTAGCAGACTTTTCTGAGGATGAGTCTGTTTTGGATCTGCATTCTGATGAGAATTTAGAAGAGCCATGTAGCCTCAGTGACAGTATTTGTAGCTGGGCTTTAACCTTTTGAATATCTCTTGTTGCTCTAACAGCACTTTTAGGGTTGTTGAGACTTTATCATCCTGAACTCCCAAAAGATGCAAGAACTCTCCTCAATACTAAGAGTGGGTATTCTATTTTGTTGTGTTTTTGCGAAACCTGGCTAAATAACACCATCCCAGATGCCAACGTGGAGCTACCCGGGTTTAGCACAGTTAGAGCGGACAGAGATGCAAGTACCTGTGGTAAGCACAAAGGAGGAGGACTCGCTCTCTATGTTAATACACGGTGGTGTCACTCTGGACATGTTAACGTCAAAATCTCCACTTGCTGCAGGGATATCGAACTGTTGGCCGTAAGTTTACGTCCCTACTATTTGCCCAGAGAGTTTGGACATGTCATTGTTGTTATTGTATACATTCCTCCTCGGGCAGACGTGGAGTCAGCGAGTGACATCATCCATTCCGCTGTTGCTAAGTTACAAACGCAGCACCCTGAGGCGCTTGTGCTAATCGCTGGAGACTTTAACCATGTGACGCTGGACAAAACATTACCTGCCTTCTCCCAGTATGTGGACTGTAACACCCGGGGAAATAAGACTATTGATTTACTGTATGCAAACGTTAAAGACGCATACAGCGCCACCCCGCTGCCTGCGCTTGGGAAAGCAGATCATAACCTGGTTCTGCTTCAGCCTCACTATAAACCAAAAGTTAGAGTCCTACCTGTAACCACACGATCATACAGGAAGTGGACTCCGGAGGCTGAGAATACTCTGAGAGAATGTTTTGGAACTACAGACTGGGATATCCTGCAGGGATCTCATAGTGAGAACATTGAGGAAGTTGTTGACTGCACTACTGACTACATCAACTTCTGTATGGACATTGTAGTTCCAGTAAGAACAGTACGCTGCTATGCTAACAACAAGCCATGGATTACAAGTGACATCAAGGGCCTTTTGAATCAGAAGAAAAGGGCTTTTAAAGACGGTGATCAGCATGAGCTCAAGCGCGTGCAGAAGGAACTCCGAGTCCAACTCAGGGCGGCGAAGGAGCAGTACAGGAGAAAGCTGGAGCAGAAGTTGCAGAATAACAGCATGAAGGAAGTGTGGGATGGGATGAAGATCATCACTGGCTGCAGCTCGAAGCGGGGTACCACCATTGAGAGAGACGTGAAGAGAGCAAACCAAATGAACAATTTTTTTAACAGGTTTGACCACCCTAACCCACTCTCACTCTTACCTCGGAGTACTGCACCCTCCTCCACACATCCTTCTGCTGATACCAGCATAGGAAAGACATCCCCACCCATAATTACAACAGCGCAAGTGAGCAGAGAGCTGAGGAGACTTCGTGCCAGCAAAGCAGCGGGTCCAGATGGAGTATCGCCACGACTGCTGAAGGTCTGTGCATCGGAGCTGGGGGGTCCTCTACAACGCATCTTCAACCTGAGCCTGGAACAGGGGAGAGTCCCGAGGCTTTGGAAAACATCTTGCATCACCCCAGTCCCAAAGGTATCACGTCCTAGTGAGCTGAATGACTTTCGGCCTGTTGCTCTGACATCACATGTGTCGAAGACCATGGAGAGGCTGCTGCTTCACCACCTTAGGCCACAGGTTCAACACGCCCTTGACCCTCTGCAGTTTGCATATCAGGAGAAGGTGGGAGCGGAAGATGCCATCATCTATATGCTACACCGATCCCTCTCTCACTTGGACAGAGGAAGTGGTGCTGTAAGAATTATGTTTCTAGACTTCTCTAGCGCCTTCAACACAATCCAACCTCTGCTCCTTAGGTACAAGCTGACAGAGATGGGATTAGATTCATACCTAGTGGCATGGATCGTGGACTATCTTAAAGACAGACCTCAGTATGTGCGTCTTGGGAACTGCACGTCTGACATTGTGGTCAGCAACACAGGAGCGCCACAAGGGACTGTACTTTCTCCGGTCCTGTTCAGCCTATATACATCGGACTTCCAATACAACTCGGAGTCCTGCCATGTGCAAAAGTTCGCTGATGACACTGCTATCGTGGGCTGTATCAGGAATGGGCTGGAGGAGGAGTATAGGGACCTAATCAATGACTTTGTTAAATGGTCCGACTCAAACCACCTACACCTGAACACCAGCAAAACCAAGGAGCTGGTGGTGGATTTTAGGAGGCCCAGACCCCTCATAGACCCAGTGATCATCAAAGGTGACTGTGTGCAGATGGTGCAGACCTATAAATATCTGGGAGTGCAGCTGGATGATAAATTAGACTGGACTGCCAATACTGATGCGCTGTGCAAGAAAGGACAGAGCCGGTTATACTTCCTTAGAAGGCTGGCTTCCTTCAACATCTGCAATAAGATGCTGCAGATGTTCTATCAAACAGTTGTGGCGAGCGCCCTCTTCTACACAGTGGTGTGCTGGGGAGGCAGCATTAAGAGGAAAGACGCCTCACGCCTGGACAAACTGGTGAGGAAGGCAGGCTCTATTGTTGGCATGGAGCTGGACAGTTTAACATCTGTGGCAGAGCGAAGGGCGCTCAGCAGGCTCCTATCAATTATGGAGAATCCACTGCATCCACTAAATAATGTCATCTCCAGACAGAAGAGCAGCTTCAGTGACAGACTGCTGTCACTGTCCTGCTCCACAGACAGATTGAGGAGATCGTTCCTCCCCCAAACTATGCGACTCTTTAATTCCACTGGGGGGGGTAAACGTTAATATTTAACATTATACATAGTTATTGTCTGTTTTTTTTTCACCTGTATTATTATCATTCTTTAATTTAATATTATTTATTGTATCAGTATGCTGCTACTGAAGAATGTGAATTTCCCATTGGGATTAATAAAGTATCTATCTATCTATCCTATCTATCTATCTATCTATTCAGAATAAGGTTGGTGACCATTATTACTATTTTGGTATCCTTGCTTCAATCAGTAAAATTCTTTCAGATACCATAAGCTCAGTCACAGAAGGCTTTACCTTGAAGTTGCAGATCAATGTGGATGGGTTGCCCTTATTTAAAAGCACTAGCATTCAGCTTTGGCCTATTTTGGGACTTCTTCTCAACCTTCCTATGAAAATGCCTGTTGTTATTGGACTATTTTGTGGACCAAACAAACCAAAGTCATCTGAGGAGTTTATGAAAGATTTTGTTACCAAGTTAAGGGAATTAGAAAATGTTTTTTCTTTTAATGGCAAACTGCTCTTTCTGAAGATAGATTCTGTTGTGTGTGTGACACACCTGCCAGGGCTATTTTAAAGAACACAAAAGCACATAATGGATATCATGGATGCGACAAATGTGCACAGCGAGGGCAGTATGTCAACAACAGGATGACTTTTCCTTTAACTGAATACACACTCAGAACAGATGAATCTTTTTCACAAAAACTTGATGAAGAACATCATCTATTTGGCTTGCATGCTTTTCAAGGAACAAGCATTGGCATGGTATCACAGTTTCCAGTTGATTACATGCATTTGGTTTGTTTGGGGGTTGTCAGGAAATTGTTAAATATTTGGCTCAGAGGTCCTCTAAATTTTCGATTACCTGCAAACATTATTACTAGATTATCTGACCGTTTAAATGACTTGCGACCTTGTATACCAGTGGAATTTGCCCGGAAACCCCGGACACTGAGAGAAATTGACCACTGGAAAGCAACAGAATTTAGACTGCTTCTACTTTACACAGGCCCTGTTGTTCTGTGTTCATTCCTGGATAACCGGATGTATAACAACTTCATGCTGTTGTTCTCTGCCATCTCAATTTTAGTCAGTCCAGTGCTTTCTTCATTCTACTGTCAGTATGCTCCAACATTGCTTCAAACGTTTGTGAATCATTTTGGTGAGATTTATGGCAAAGATCAGCTTGTATACAATGTACATTGTTTAGTCCATCTTCCTCTGGATGTACAGTGGCATGGTTCTTTAGACTGCTTTTCACCTTTCCCTTATGAAAACCACCTTCAAAGACTTAAGAAACTTGTGAGAAAGCCTGAACATCCACTTGCTCAGATTGTCCGAAGACTGTCTGAGCAAACTGCTTGCACACCCACTGGTCTGGTGTCAAAGTCTTTGGAAAAAACTCATTATGTTGGACCAGTTCCAGATGGACTTTTTGTACTTGGACAGTACTGTCAAATGCGTTGTGAACAATGGGTTATTAAAGTTTCAACAGCAGATAATGTCTTCATTATAGGCGATGATGTGTGCATGATATACAATATTGTTGAATCCAGTGAAGATGTCTATGTTGTGTACAAGGTGTTCTTAAAGATGTCTGTCTTTTTTAACTACCCATTTAAGTCAGAGTTCCTAAATATATATTGCATTTCTCAGATATCCGAAACAATCAAGTATGCAAATGTGTCAGCCATCAGTCAAAAGTGCATAGTTCTGCCCCACAGAGGAGGTTCTGTGGCGATACCTTTACTTCATTCTCAAAAATATAAAATCAGAGTTATTTTATGTAAATAGCATTTTTGATTGTTCTACTTGTTCATTAGTCAGCACAGATAGAATCACGATTACATTTTGTAAGTACGTTGAGCCCTTTTTCACTCTACTGTTGATGCATTTATACGCTTCACATTGTACTTTGTTATATATCATTTTCATTTGTGTATAAACAATTTTTTTTCAGTGGCTAATGGATAAACTTGCTGCACATTGCAAACTACCAAACAAAGCTTACCTTTCATCAATAGTCAAAAAAGCATTCTTGTTTTTATTAAAATCAGGGGTGAGGATGTGCTAGATGGTTTCACCTGCTGTTTGGGTAATGCATTTTGTGTGCAACATGTAAATATTATGTTTATTTTGAACACTGTCTTTTTTTTTTTCTTCTGCAGGATGTTTCTGGTAGTTCAGTTTATAGATGAACAAAAATCTGTGTCTGTTATACCACAGAATTGGTACAGTGATGGCACAACCTTTTGGCCAAATCATAAGAGCGATCAAAGACTCAACAAAGCAGCAAGATATGTTGAGGAACCAGGCCCAGACTGGACCAAGCACGATGTTAGAGTACTAAAGTCCTACGGTAATTGAAATTTTCAAGATATGTCCCCAACTTAATCCCTTTCACCAGAGAAATATTGCTGTAAAATATTTGTTTCTTGATGATCATTTTTTTTATAGAAAAGCAACAAACATTTGTCTAATGTTGTAATCATGTGATTTTTCGCTGTCTTCAGGCCTCTTTTCCAACAACCTTCATACTAGTGTTCATGAGAAATCGGGGCCCAATTCACACCTTTCATTAACATGCATCTCTAGTGATTGCATTTATCCAAATTGAAACCCAATCTTACTTTCTCATGTAGGTCTCTTTACAATTTTTCCTTGTTTCACTTTGGTGGTTAAATGCTATCAAACTGTGATGCGATTACGAAAAAAGAAAATATGTGAATGCTAGGTGTAAATGGGGCCTAGGTAGTAGTGATTTAAAAAAATCACAGAAGTGATAATGTTATATTGCACATTGTTTACATCACCTGACATTAACTTTTTGAAATGCTTTTAGGAGATTACATGTCTGCATGGCAAGGGATGAAGAAGTCTTTGATTTGTCAAACTTCAGAATTGGATACAGATGGTGAGGAGGATATAGGCAGGGTGAAAAGAGCAACTAAACCAATGTAAGTTTGATTCAACTTCACCTGTGTTTTGTTGAATGTATGAAACCTTTGTTTTGAGTAATATATGCACATTCAATCTTCTGTAAACAGCCACTACTATGGTGACACTGACTATGAAAGTGAACATGAAGACTTAGCTAAGAAAACAAAAGTTCCCTTGACAAGATCTTCAAAACCTCAACAGTCAACTGGACCTCGCATGTTATCCCCACATTCTGCACCTCAGGTACCATCACCACCTTTACCTTGTCGCTCACCACCACATTCTTCGCTTCAGGTGCCACCTCCTTACCAGTCACTATTGCTCTCTGAAAATACATCTCAACAAATTTCCAGGAACCTTCCAAAAATGCAAAATACTTCTGAACTCTTCAGGCCTACTTACAGAGTGGGTCAATGTGGAACAGAACCAATACCTTGCACTGGTAAGTTATGATCTGACTATTGATTGTACTTGTTTCACATATTCAACAACCTTTTGAACATATCGGAGCATAAGTCAACAAGTTATTAGATATGTTATGGTATTTGTTGTCATGCTCATTTTGTGCCAGTATATTCCTTAATTTTTAGTGTTTTGGTTTTTAAAATGTCAAAAATTTTATATGTTCCAAAGGATGTTCTTTTAACATGTATGAGAGTTGTGTTTGCTCCAAAGTGCAGGAGTAGGATTCATTGCATTTTCCAATAAAGAACAAAGTATTCAAATGAATAGTATCCTTTTTATATTTTGTTGGTATTTATTTTTCAGCTGCAGATCTTCATATCCTCACATTGCTTGAACATGTGAAGCACCAGCTGTCACAATTGGCTGTCATGATCAGTTCACTATCTGGGCGGCTAAACATTGAATGCTCACCTGATATGCCTGAGGAGGTCCAGTTTCCTTTACAATCATTGGAGGAAGTGGATGATTTTGAAGCCTGGTTGAAACAACCAACCAATGCTTTGAAGAAAAAGAACATGGTATGGACTGTAAAGCTAGACTTTGTTCTCTTTCTGATTTCCATCCATCCATTTTCCAACCCGCTGAATCCGAACACAGGGTCACGGGGGTCTGCTGGAGCCAATCCCAGCCAACACAGGGCACAAGGCAGGAAACAATCCTGGGCAGGGTGCCAACCCACCGCAGGACACACACAAACACACCCACACACCAAGCACACACTAGGGCCAATTTAGAATCGCCAATCCACCTAACCTGCATGTCTTTGGAATGTGGGAGGAAACCGGAGCGCCCGGAGGAAACCCACGCAGACACGGGGAGAACATGCAAACTCCACGCAGGGAGGACCCGGGAATCGAACCCAGGTCCCCAGATCTCCCAACTGCGAGGCAGCAGCGCTACCCACTGCGCCACCGTGCCGCCCTCTTTCTGATTTTGTTTAATTTAAAATATTCACTTGCATTTTGTGTCATAATTTTAAACAATTGCTAATTTTTTTTGTACATAATGTGAAGATTTGGTCTCGTCCTATTGTATGCTAATCATAGGCAACATAAGAAACTGTCAAATCAAAGTTACTTCTCAATGGAAAAATATTTTGTTTCTAAATAAACTAGTTTTAAAGTATGACATGACATGGGTAGAATGTCTGAAATAAGTCTGTATTTTTTTTTCTTTAGTAATTATTTTTCTCAGGGGAGTACTGTGTATTTTGCACACAATGCCCATGTGACTTCTCAGTTATTTGTGCATGGCTGTTGTGCTGGAAGTGGTATGTACTCTTTAGCTTTAAAGTCTGAAGAAAAAAAAAAAAATTAAATATATATATATTTAAAATACAAGAAGAACAGTTTAACCATTGCTTGCATAAAGCTGTAGTATTTATATAAGTGTCATCCCAAATTTGCAGTAATATAGTTGTTTTAGCTGTTAGGTGGGTTATCTGTTACAGGATGTTTATTGTGTAAGGGACTATGTTTAGCAAAATATTTAATAGCTCTACAGTTACAAGAAAACTTCCTTGTACAATAACAAGAGTTGCAAATATAAATTATGTCATTTGAGCTTTCTGAACATTACAATCCATGAATTTTGTGCTTCCTTTGTTATATTCTTATTATTACAAAATGAATGTCTACTGGATTGAATTACAGTTAACATTATGGTTAACATTAACTTTAATTTGGAAAGTGTAACTTTTGAACAATATTTGTCAGAATGCCAATCATCACATCAAAGTCAAAAGACATGTGCTTCAGAGTGACAATTGATGCCGTTTCTGCATTTATTTTAGTGTTTAAATTCTAAAGCCACTGCCTGTATATTATCTTTTGTCCTTGTAGATTTCTGTACTGGCATCTATTGGAGGACAAGATACCAAGCGTGTCACTTGGAATATTCTTTCACATATTTTTGGAGATGATGTTGCAAAAAAGATAAACTGGAAGGGAGTGAATGAAAAATGGGCCTTCAGTCAAATGGCAACCAAAACTCTAATTATGAGTAAGTATCAACAAATCCAATTATATGAAATTAGTCTAATTGTATTAAGATATTACATTTTATGCCTTTGTTGGCTCAGTGGTAGTGCTGCTGCCTTGCAGTAAGGAGACCAGGGTTTGCCTCCTGGGTCCTCTCTGTGTAGAGTTTGCATGTTCTTCCTGTGTCTGCTCTGGTTTCCACCCACTGTCCAAGGGCATACAGGTTCAGGATATTGTAAAATGGCTTTTGTGTGTGTTCACCCTGCGATGGACTGGTGTCCTGTCCAGGGTTTGTTCCTGAATGTGCCCCAAAGCTAGCTGGGAAGGCTCCAGCCCTCCCTGACCCTGGTCTGAATTAAGCAGGTTAGAGAATGACATGACATATTATTTTAAGATAGACCCTAAATATTACAGATTTCTGGAAAATAGCAATTATTAAATAAAAATTTTCCTGGTCTCTCTCTAACACCTTCTGCTCCTCCTAAAACGCCTGCCACATTCTTAGGAGTACTTGGAGTTTCCTCTATATTAAGAAAGATCATTAGGAGAGGGTTTCTGGTTTTTATGCATTTATTTAAAACAGAGCCATGTATTTAAAATGAGTTAATTGTACTATTTTTATCCACAACCACAAATAATAATAAGTAAAGAATAAGAGAAAAACTGCAAAATTAATTCAACCTTACAATTGAACTGTTGTGAATTTTTCTATATTAATTATTTTTACACTTGCTCCACAAAAAAAATCTTGAAGGTGTGAGTAGGTCAGTCCACAATCTGTACATAGCCTTTATTGATCAGTATTAAAAAAGTTCACTAAAATCAAGCATAAATGATTTCATATCATTAGCAAAACTTTTGCCTCTCCTGTATTCAAAAAGCTTTGCTGTGTGGTCATTATGCAGTAGTGCAAGTTCCAATCCTTATTTCACCATTTCTATTAGTGGGAAATGCCTTAAAGCAACTGTTTGCCATTTAATGTTTCTGATAATTATTTTTCTGTATTTGCCTGTAGGTGCAGTTCACCAGAGTCATGTGGCAGCCAAAGCTACAGATGTGGACATTAATAAATTTGTCATTAGGTGGTTCAATTTGGCATCTGACTGTGGTGGTGGTGGTCGCAAGGAGAGTGCAGGCAGCAGTGCCTTCTGAATCAGGACTGATGTAAACACAATTTAGTAGTAAAGTTTATTGCTGTTTTACTGTTTTGGGTAGATTTCTTCATTTTTGTACTTGCATCCTACACTTATCTGCAAATGTGCTCATTTTATATTTATATTTTAACCATGTTACTGGATATTTGAACTGTTAAAATACTCAATATATTAATATATTATGTTTGTTTGGATTGTAGTGTATGTTGACATCTTTTGATCCATGCAACGCATTGAGTTTATATAACATGACAATAAATAAACCAGTTATATACCAAAAGTTGTCATTCAGTTATATTTCTCTTAACTTTTAATACTAGACAAATAAATTCTATGTAGGAGGGAATATGGACAAGAAAATACTATTTAACTCAACAGGGCATGTAGGTGATATTGCTACAAATTAAGGATGTCATGAGTTGCAGTTTTTTTTTTTTTTTTTCTTCATGCTATGTGTTTGGAAAGTGCCAACAACAAATGTATACTCCCACCAACGCAACTGGAGTTGAAGTAAGCTAGCATCTCTGTAGAACGCTTTTGAGACCTTGATTAGCCCATTCCTTGATTTCTTGAGGCTGTTCTTATAGACCATGGCATAATTAGGTATAATTAAATATTAGAAGGATGACCCTGTATTACTCATTCATTAAGGCAAGATCATCATTTCATTTCATCTACATTTTTTCAACATTTCAGCAGAGGTTACCCCTACAGTATTTGCCTTATCCAGATTAGAAGCTCGGGTAATTTTAAGAACTTGGCTCTAAAGGGGCCAGATCTGGCACAGAGTCAGTCTGGGGCTGTAACGGATGTGTGCCAGAAAAGGCCCGGATTTTAACAAAATTATTTGATGCTGGTCCAGCTCTGGCTTAAAATTGGCCCAGGTAAAAAATCCTGATCTGTGCCGGTATTGGGCCGTTGTGCAAAAAGACACTGGACCGGGTCTGTATGCCAGATCTGGTCCTGATGTTATAGTATATCCGGGCCATATCTGGAACTGTGTCCATTTGCTGTCTGGGTAACTTGCACGAGGCCAGTGCTTTCTGTGGGCAGGTTTGCAGTTTGTTCCAGCAACGCCATGTTACAGCCGTGGATAAAAAAGTGGCAGTAATGTAGAAAGAGGTATGAATAATGAAAGAAGCTGAAACAAAATAAACAACAAATCTAAAATGACTTATTAGGCATTGTCTGATCCACAGTAAAAATGCACGAAAGCAACTATTTTCAGTGGTTTGGCGCTGTTAAAAAACTTCGTATGTATATACAACTGAAATGTGCAACTGAGAATTTAGATCAGCTCTTCCAGATTTAAGGCATCTTTTCAGAACTGCATTTTGAAGTTTAGGTTTGTAATTACAGATGCAAAATTATGCATTAGTAATCTATATGAACATCAATTTACAGTGTAAAATTAGGCAATATGCATAGCCTAATGTTCATTTGCTATAAAAGTATTGAGCTGACAAAATTAACGCCACCCCTGTATAAATTAAGAAGGAGAAGCAAAGCAGTACATGAATTCAAAGACTGTCTTTTTAAACGGCACACTTTAAAAGTGAGATTTAGGGGTGAGTTTCTTCAGACATCTGACAAGATATTTAAAGTAATGCATATGTGAATCCCAATTAAACATATAAAAAGATATTTCATTTTAATTATACTTTCTGATGAGTATCATTTTTTTAAAGCCAGCACAGTATTCATTTGCTTGAAAAAAGATAACTATTGTATGTTTTATAAAGTAGCTAGCAAGTGCTGTACTAAAGAGTATGGATTTGAGTTTGGAGTAAATTTCAGTACTTAGAGCATGTGTTTCATTAAACTGTGCATTTCAGTACAGAGTGTATACATTTCATTATAGAGTATGCACATTTAAGAATTAATTATACTGAACCTAATACACAAACACATAAAGGAGTGTTAAGTTTTGATACTAAAACATGAACAAAATAATCTCCCATTTCATACCATGTTATCAACTGAAGGCAAGAGAGAGAGACAGAACTCTGGGAATGATTGATTGCAAAGGAAAGCTATAGAATGTGTGTCATTCTAAGCTTAAACATATCATAAATATGTGCTATATTGATATTATATGTTCATAAAAAGTTGTTGAATTTTAAATAGGTAGCTTAATTTTCTTGATATGCTTAAATTTCCTCTTTTTCCACCCACAAGAAGAAGGAACTCAAAATTGATGATGTCTTTTATAACTGATTCAGTCGTAGAAGGTAAGGTATTATTATTCTGGACCTCTACTTTTGGATTATTCACTTGTTTCTTTGATAACAGTTGTCATGGTGGGAGACAAACAAGAGGAAGGCAATTGAGGAATTGAGGGGAAAGCCAGTGATCAATTCTGGGACTATGCAAGTATACACACTGTGGGGAATCAGCCCTGGCACAGACAGGCAGACACCAGCAGTTCCAAAAACACACACGTTTTATTTAGACTATGTACAATCCTTTACACAACACAGTGCCCCCTGCACCAAACACCTTTAAGTCCGGGCCCCTCCACAGTCCTTCCTTCACCGCCTCCACTCCCTCTCCTCCGAGCTTCGTCCTCTTCCTCCCAACTCCAGCTGACGACTGGAGAGAGGTGGCCCCTTTTATGCCCACCCGGATGTGTTCCCGGTGCCCTCTGATGAGCTTCCTGCAGCACTTCCTGGTGTAGCGGAAGTGCCCCATGAGCACCTGGAAGCACTCCGGGTGTCCCCAGTATTCCTTGCTGACGTCCAGGGCTTCAATAGTCCTGGTGCCCCCTGGCGGTGACCACGGGCCCCTATAGGGTTGAGATTCCATGCTTAATTCCCGTGGCCCCCATACAAACCAGGGCAGCTGCCCTCTCGTGGTGCGAGGGAGGTATAGTCCCTCTCCCGGCCCTTCTAGGTATCCCGGCTAGGCACAGCCCCAAGTCGCCCACCACAACACATACACCTTTTCTAGACGTGGGGCACCCTTTGCTGTGTCATCAAAGAATGGTAGCCTGGCCTCTTCAAGGAGCAACAAGTAAGTACCCATTTGCACATGGTAGTGTTTGACTGAAAATGTGGTGTTGTATTGAAAAACTAAACTGAGTTTGTAATTTTTTTTTAAGTTTTTGCAGAGTTCAAGAGGATAGCATATGTTGACCTTAAAACTGCTTTCTTGACATCTCTTGATATGCATGCCACCATCCTAATTAAAATGTAATTTGCAGAGGAAATGATATGTCTCCTACAAAAACTTGATGAACAGGTAAGTAGATATTAAACTCGTTGTTGACTGTCTGAAAGAACAGTATTCAGTTTGAAGCTGTTGGAGATTTAAGTAAAATTACATGTACAGTGAATACTGAGCATTTAGAAAGTTTTTGAGAAGCAGAGTCATCATAGAACCTGAAGAACTGATTATACAAATTCAGGAATAAGATCAAATTCTGTATGAGAAATGCATGTAATAACATGCTAATTGAAAATCTAATGGTTCTTCTATCTTGCAGACAATAGACATACTATAATATTTCATAGAAGGGCTACAGCTACACAGGTCTTGTGATTGTATCTTAGGGAGCATGAATGTAATACAAAGACCTGTTTGGTGAGTTTTCAGCAATATTACTTTGATTCCCCATAAAACTTGTTAAATTATTAAATGAGGGTGTCCAACTCTGATCCTGGGGGACTACAGTGGCTACAGGTTTTCATTCTTACTATATTTTCATTAATGACCAGTTTTTGCTGCTAAATAACTTCTTAACTGATTTTAATTGACTTGCTATTTAAGATTAAAATCCCTTAATTGTTTGTTTTTTCCTTAATTAGTAGACAAATAATAATGGCACAAAATGGGCCAATACACGTATCAAGTAACCTGAGCCCATCATGCAATATCTGAAAATAAAAAAGAAAATAAAGGGTTGAGTAATGTTACACCGGCTGTTACAGACTGGAATCAAACGTAAGTTTTTATTCTAAAATAGTAAGAATATGAGCAGCTCAGGTCTCAAAACGGACTCGTCCGGGATCGAACCCGTGAAGATTTGATTACCAGTCAACAGCTGATACCGTTGCACCGCCAAAGCTGTCATAGCAAATTTGTGTCAATGTCACAGGTAAACGTGGGTTGTTTTTCTGCAAATATATTTTTAAATAAAAGTTCTGTCATATTTGTACCTTTTGTGAAAGTGTTTCTTTGATACTTGGAATTCAGGCTTCACACATTATAAACTTCATGTCTACATTTTGTCAATTATTACCAAAACATGAAAAACGTTTCTGTTTTAACGATGTGTTTACTGTACATAGATTGTTGTAGATACGGAACACACATGAAATGCATGTGTTCCAAATAACGATATAGTATTTTGTCACGCTTGGGTCACAGATTTGCACAGAGACACAGGAGGTTGTAGAAAAGAAAGGAACTTTATTCAAAACACTGCAAACAAACATTTGTCTCTTTTCAAAAGTTTAAACATGCTCCTCCATGACAATTCAGAGATGACAGTTTCCCCAGAAGGAGAGAATGTCTGGGAGAGGGGTAAGGAGAAGCAAGAAATCAGTTTTAAGCAACTGAGAGAAGCCAGTACAGGCTTTTTGACAAGGCGGAGTACCGCGCGGGAGGCAGATTACGCGACAGAGCCAGCCAGAAGGGAAAGGAGAAATGTGAAGGTAGTCTGTCTGTTTCCTAGGGGTTTCCTAGGGTTTTTCCCAGGGGCGTCTGTGTCTTTCTTGGGGGTACGATTAGCTTCGCAGCTCACACCCCCTCCCTCAGCTTTATTCACGTTTTCGTGAATCAAGCAATTCTCCAGACCAGGTTCAAACAGACGAGACAGCACATCAGCATTAATGTGTTGAGAGCCAGGTCGATGTCTGACTTCAAAACTGTAAGGTTGCAAACCTAAGAACCATCTCATAAGACGAGAGTTTGTATCTTTTTGACGGTATAACCACTGAAGTGGAGCATGATCAGTTACTAATGTGAACTTATGTCCCCATAAGTAATAACGTAGCGCTTCTATAGCCCATTTAATTGCCAAACATTCTTTCTCAATAGTTGAATAATTGCGTTCTCTTGGGAGTAATTTCCTACTCAAGTAAGTGATAGGGTGTTCTTCACCATCAAATACCTGGGAAAGGACCGCTCCTACTCCGAATGCACTAGCGTCTGTTTGTAGAATAAAATCTTTAGAGAAATCAGGATTTCGCACCACTGGATAAGAAGACGAGGCTTTTTTTAAACCTGAAAAGAAACGTTCGCAAAGTTCTGACCATATAATAGGGCGGTTTTTTCTTCCTTTAGTAAGTTCTGAGAGTGGAGCAGCCCTATCTGCAAAGTCAGGGATGAATCTTCTGTAGTAACCAGCTAGTCCGAGGAAAGCGCGCACCTGTTTTTGCGTTTTAGGATGTGGGTAAGCGAGTACCTCCTCTATTTTCCTTAGTTGTGGACGAAGTAAACCCCTGCCCATCGAGTAACCTAGATAATGAGTCTCAGACATACCTAGTTTACATTTCTTCGGGTTAGCAGTTAATCCAGCTTGTTTCAGGCTATCAAGTACAGCTTGTAGGCGTTGTAAATGTGGATGCCAATCATTGCTGAAAATCACCACATCATCAAGATATGCTCCAGAATATTCAGAATGTGGGCGCAGTATTTGATCCATCATTCGCTGAAAAGTCAAAGGGGCCCCATGAAGACCAAACGGGAGTCTAGTAAATTCACAAAGTCCATCAGGAGTCGCAAATGCTGTTTTTTCACAACTGTTAGCCTCTAGAGGCACCTGCCAATAACCCTTTGTGAGATCCAGTGTGGAAATATAGGTCGCCTTACCCAGTTTTTCCAAGAGCTCGTCCACCCGGGGCATTGGGTAAGCATCGAATTTAGACACCTTATTCAAGCGCCTAAAATCGATACAAAAACGAACTGAACCGTCCGACTTGGGGACTAACATGACTGGAGAACACCAGTCACTTTTGCTTTCACGAATCACCTAGTTCCAACATCTTCTTCTTCGCGCACAATATTCCTTCGTGCTTCGGGAATACGAAATGGGCGCATCTGCACCCGAACACCGGCTTCAGTGGTGATTTTATGTTCTGCTAAACTAATGATGCCTGGCAAGTCTGAAAAAATATCAGTGTTCTGTTCTATTAAGCTTAATAACTCTGTCTTTTGTGAATCAGTCAAATCGTTGCCAATGACAACATCAGTCTGGGAAACAGCACTTAAGGTAGTGTGAACCTGTTGTCTGTCTTGCCACTTCTTTAAGAGATTAATGTGCAAAATCTGAAATGGTTTTCGTCGACCAGGAATTCTAACTTTGTAATTTACTGATCCCATACGCTCCTCGATAACTGCTGGGCCCTGCCATTTAGCTAGGAATTTATGTGGGTCTGACGGTATTAATACTAAAACACGATCGCCTGGCTTGAATTCACGAAGCTGACTGCGTCTATCGTATAGACGTTTTTGTGTTTCCTGTTCTCGTTGTTGATGCTCTACAGCAATAGAAGAAAGTCTGGAAATTCTTTCTTGTAAGGAAACTATTCGGTCTGCAAAACTCTTCCCAAGCGAAGTTGTTTCATGTCCTATCCATTCTTCTCGAACAACATCAAGGATGCCTCTTGGACGCCTGCCAAATAACAGCTCGAAGGGACTCAAACCGGTGGATGCCTGCGGCGATTCTCGTACAGTGAACAAAACAAAAGGCAGGACAGTGTCCCAAGTTGTGGGATCATTATGAGCAACTCTTCTGATCATTTGTTTTAAGTTTTTGTTAAACCGTTCAGTCAAGCCATTAGTTTGTGGATGGTAAACGGTGGTACCCAATTTCTTAATAGCGAACCGTTTACATAATTGTTTCATCACACGAGAAGTGAAAGGTGTCCCCTGATCAGTCTAAATTTCTTTAGGAATTCCGATATTAGTAAACATTACAGAGAGAGCTTTGGCTACCGATGAGGAGTTTGCCTTTTTCAAAGCAGTTACTTCTGGATATTGTGTTGCATAGTCAACTAACACCATCATATACTGGAAACCATTTTTCGTTTTAGGCAAAGGTCCTACAATATCTAAACCAACCCTCTGAAAGGGAATATCCAAAATAGGCATAGGGCAAAGGGGCGCCCTTGGAGGTTTTTGAGCAGAGACAATTTGACAGTCAGGACATGAAGTGCAGAACCGTTCAACATCTTTTCCCATATTTAGCCAATAAAATCGTTTTGATAAGTGCTCTCTGGTTTTATCAGTCCCCAGGTGCCCTCCCAAGATGTGAGAATGAGCCAGCTGTAAAAGAATTTCCCTATGTCCCACAGGTACCACTAACTGCTCAATAAATTCCCCCAACAAGTGGTCCGAAATCACCCTGAAAAGACAACCATCTTTCTCCAGAAAGTGTGGTGTTTTTAAGCTTGCGCTATCTCGGTCTTGGTAATAGGAGTCACTAGCAGTGTAAGCCTGCTTAAATGCATACTCCAATGTGCTATCAGCACGCTGCAAGTACATAAAACCCGGCTGTTTGCTAGTACTTGGTTTGGGCTCTGAGACATTTACAATTTGAGAGGATGTGGAAGGGCCATTGCAATCTGAGAAATTTTGGGGGGAGTCTTCCGCAGACTCACTTGACAGATCTGGTTCAATTTGTAAATTGTGATCTAAATTGTTTCCAACTGCCACCAGTTGTCCGTCACCCACCCCCTCCCGAATAGGTTCAACAGGTGAATCCACCGATGATCGGTGTTCAGCCATTAATATAGGAAAAAGAGACAAAAACGGGGTGATGATAAGAGCCCAATGACGTTTGTCCCAACCCAACAAAGTCGCCACTTGTTCAAAAGCCAAAAGAAACAGCTCCGGGTCATCAGACGGACCCATCTTCGACAGCACATTCTTAGCATTGTCCAGAAATGGAGGCAAAGGAACAACACGTCTAGCGACTTGCGCAGGAGCTGGAGGACGTTCGGAATCCAAATCATCTTCTGGATCGTATGGGAGAAGAACATTTTGGGCGATTTGAAAAATGTATTCGGCTTCCACTTGTGCAACCACTCCTGGTACCACTTGTCACGCTTGGGTCACAGATTTGCACAGAGACACAGGAGATTGTAGAAAAGAAAGGAACTTTATTCAAAACACTGCAAACAAACATTTGTCTCTTTTCAAAAGTTTAAACGTGCTCCTCCATGACAATTCAGAGATGACAGTTTCCCCAGGAGGAGAGAATTTCTGGGAGAGGGGTAAGGAGAAGCAAGAAATCAGTTTTAAGCAACTGAGAGAAGCCAGTACAGGCTTTTTGACAAGGCAGAGTACCGCGCGGGAGGCAGATTACGCGACAGAGCCGGCCAGAAGGGAAAGGAGAAATGTGAAGGTAGTCTGTCTATGTTTCCTAGGGGTTTCCTAGGGTTTTTCCCGGTGGCGTCTGTGTCTTTTTTGGGGGTACGATTAGCTTCGCAGCTCACAATTTATAAAAGGTGTCATTTTGCTTGACTTCTTACTCTATACAACTCTAAGCAACTGACATGCAGGTAAACAGACTTCAGCTGAGACAACTGTGCTGGGTGGGGGAATGTGATAGTAGGCTGCTTGCTGTTTGCTGCTTATCCACACATTTAGAAGACAAAAGACACTGATGGAGAGGTGTGAAGCATTTTAGGGTGGCACGGATCTACGAGTTATTTCAGTAGGCACTGGTAATTCTAGTGTTAACAACAAGAATTGGCATCTAATTAAGAAACTACTACGTGTGGAACTGGTTGGAGTCTGAGGTCCGATTGAGCTGGTCATCTATTGCCTTGCTTCACGTCTCATTTTTGTTTGGCTGCCATTTAAGGGAAAAAATGCAATTCAGAAGACTGAACCATAAAAAATCAACGCAATTAAAATAAAGGGAAACTGGTCACTAATTAAGAAAAGGGTTAGTATGAAAATCTGCAGCCACAATAGTTCTCCAGGAACAGAGTTGGACACTCCGGTATAAAAACCTAACTTCACAGCATAGACTATTATTGGATGGCATAAACTTAAAGAATATTACCTGCTTATGATCATACAGCAGGTTACTTGAATTCTATCGTTGCAACAGCAGACTTTAACTTCAGCAAGGGTGTGTAGAATATTGATATTATTAGTGTTTTGATGTTAATAACTCTGTCAAATGAACAGTAAACTAAATTACCAATAGCACTGAAATAGGTGAGGAAAGAAAGGCCTTGTGTTGTGATGTGAGATTTTACATATAATTTGATGAATATTTTGTACTGTATATCTTTATTTGTAATTTAGACAAAGCAATGTAATTTAGTGTTCACCCCCCCCCCCCCCGGCCCTTAGGAATGGGTCTGTTTGAATTTTACGACAGGCTTTGGGGGATGTGTGTTTTAAACCAGTTTGGCAAGTGTTTCCTTGCTAAAGTCATTTCTACCCCCGCAAATGGGCTAAGGTGTACATTAACATATGGCCTGGGGGAAGGTGTTAAGATGTTCTATTTCCCCCATTGGTCTGAGGTATGGCTGTTTGGAATTGGCTTGTCTCAGAGGCCTTTAAGTACCATGATGTCCTATTGGCTCTCGGGATTGGACAGAACATCTATAAATGTATGTGTTTAACCTCAGTATCTCTCTCTTTACTAACCAACATCTGAAAGAAGCATCTCTCTTACTAACCAACATATGAAAGAATCATCTCTCTTACCAACCAACATATGATGAAGAAGCATTTCTCTTGCAAACCTGATGATGAAGACCACACAATGAAGAGCACAGCTCAGCAGCCATTTTGAACAGACATGTGGCTGACAGCTGAGCACTAATGATGCCTTAACTAGAGACGTTTAAGTAACTGACAAGTCTGTGTGCCGCCTGAACTACATATCACCATTTAATCAGGTTGTATGGTTGCCAGTATTCAAATGTACTTTGCATTTTGTTATTATTTATGAATATTATCAATAATACTAATACATTGTTTAAACTGTAACTTCTGCTTGTCTTTTTACTACATCTAATTGCCTAAGGTTATAGATATAGAAGGGAAGGTGGGGATAAGTTATATACAATAATACCTTATAAACAGTGGTATGTCTGTGAGATTAGGCATTCTAAGGCTACATATTAATAATACAATAGGGGAAAGTAGAGCAATATATATTACTCTACCGAGACAAAACACCTCGTTACAGTAACATTTTGAGAAAGGGCGATTTTGAGGTGAGGACTTTTTAACATCAAGCTCTTACTTAAAACTGTGTTGTTGCACACACCCAGTCTTACAAACATTATTGATTTTCAAGTATAGGTTACCATTTCATTAAATGATTTTGTCTCTTTGTTTTTAAACCTAGAATATTGATACAGAGAGTTCCTACACTAAAGGAGTTAAAGTGAGCATTCTTGAAGTGATGGAGGATGACACACACCATCACAGGCATGTGTGAACTTGGCCATCATATTGGAGGAAATGGTGGTCATTGAAGACCTTTGGGGTTTGCCCAGTGCTTTTATGGTGCTTTTAGGACTCCTCTTTGCTCTGAATATTGGTTATCCAAAAGGGCTCAAATATACTATTGAAACAGTGGAGAACATCTTTGTGGATTTGAGAAATAAGGGCAACAACTGAGTTCAGTCAACAAAGAATAAATTGTTCAAAGACAGACATTGTTCTAGATAAAGAAATGTCTCTTTTGAGTTTGTATGTTCATACATTACTGTCCTGCAGAATGCATTAAATGTACTTAAAAAATATTTCTGGTACTTGTGTACAAAACGGACGGCAGTGAAACCTCCTCCACAGAGCCCAACACTAGAATGGGTAGGGGGAAACCTTATGCAACCTCCCCTCTTCAATTTGGTGCCACAACCTTTGTATCTCTAGTTTTCCAACCCCGGAAATGAATATCTGGATGCTGCCATCAACCGAAGAAGACATGGTGAGGTTCCTCCAGACGAAAGGCGTAGTGCCTCTTATGAAAACTTGCAAACAAGGTCACGAGATGAGTAAATATTATAGTGGAAATATTTCATGGCGCTGTTGCAAGCAGTCATGCAACGTTAAAATTGGTTTGCATCAGGGAAATTGGCTTGAAGGGAGTAGATTACCTCTTGTGACAGTAGTGCGCTTCATATACTGTTGGTGTAAGGAGTTGACTTCGAATGAATTCTGTCATGAGGAGCTCAACATATGCGGGAAAAAAGCTGTCGATTGGAGGAACTACATGAGAGAGATTTGTGCTTTGGAAATGTGCCTTTCAAGTGAGGGTAAAATAGGTAGACCTAACACTATTGTTGAAGTTGACGAAGGTCTGTTCAACAAAAGGAAATAGCGCGGGGCGAGTTCTTCCCCAGCAGTGGATTTTTGTAGGTGTCTGCTGAGAAACTGGGAAATGTTTTCTCGGACACGTCCCCGACCACAGTTTCAACCCCCTTGGTAAGCAAATAGTGAATCATATAAAACCAGGTGCTACTATTTAATCAGACTCCTGGAAGGCATACGTGACAAATGAGTTTGAAGGGCAAGGATTCCAGCATTTGACTGTGAATCACAAGTACGATTTCATCGACCCAGAAACTGGAGTCCACACGCAAACGATCGAGAGTTTGGGGCAGCGCCAAATGGCAAAACAAGAGGGAGAGAGGGACTAGGTGAGAAATGATTGAATCGTACTTGCTGGAATTCATGTTCCAGAAAAAAGCAGCAGACAATATTTATAAATGGTGTTCAACACAATAACTAGACATTGGCTTCAAAATTGAAACGTAATAAGTTCCAATTGTACATATGTATTTCTATAATATTCCAATTTCTGTAAATCTATACTAATAAAAGGCAAAACCCTCACTGACTGACTGACTGACTCATCACTAATTTTCCAACTTCCCATGTAGGTGGAAGGCTGAAATTTGGCAGGCTCATTCCATACAGATTACTTACAAAAGTTAGGCAGGTTTCATTTCGAAATTCAAAGCGTAACGGTCATAACTGGAACCTCTTTTTTGTCCATATACTGTAATGGACTGCAGCTTGCTGATCGTGGGAGGCGGAGTTGCGTATCACGTCATCACGCCTCCCACGTAATCACGTGAACTGACTGTGAACGCAGTACGTACAAAACAAGGAAGAGCCCCAAAGAGCACTGAAGAAAACATTCATTACACAATTGAGAAGGCAGCAAAACAATAAGCGAAGCACGGTGTAAACCGTAAGTTTAAGTTAAGTTTATAGAAACGCTCCCACTGCCGTTTGCAATACGATATTCGCAAGATAGAAGTTTAATGAGAAACGCTCCCGCTGCCGTTTGCAATACCATATTCGCGAGATACAACTTTAATGAGAAGACACGAGGTATAAACGAGACTTTGGATGACTTTGTAACGGATTAAAAATTGCTGTAGCGAGAAACTTTTAAATGCCGGGTCTTAGCTAACATTAAATAAAGCCGTGGACATCGCAACATCACACAAGACAGCGGCTCACGTGAACTGACTGAACGCAGCACGTCGGAAACAAAGCACCGTGTAAACCTAAAGTTTAAATTAAGTTCATAGACCTACAAAAGGTTGCCATTGATTTGAGGCAAGATTGCTTTTCTCCTGTACAACTATACGTTGCATTCTCAAAACTGTGCTTGCATTGCTTGGTCATATTACAACCGGAGTGCTGAACTGACAACGTGGTATACAAAGAGAACTATAACAATCGTAATATGTATATATATATATATATATATATATATATATATATATATATAATATATATATATATATATATATATATATATGTAGATATGTATATATATATATATATATATATATATATATATATATGTAGATATGTATATATATATATATATATATATATATGTAGATATGTAAATATATATATGTATATATATGTGTCTGTGTGTGTATATATATATATATATGTGTGTATGTATGTATGTGTGTATATATATATATATATATATATATGTATGTGTATGTATGTATGTGTATATGTATATATGCATATGTGTGTATGTATATGTATGTGTATATATATGTTGATATGTGTATATATATATGTATATATGTGGATGTGTATATGTATATATATATATGTGTATATGTAGATATGTGTATATGTAAATATATGTATATATGTATATGTATATATATGTTTATGTGTGTCTCTGTATATATATATATATATATATATGACAGCAACACACATAACAATGACAACACAATTACATTTACAATCATGTTACATTATTTTTAAAATGTTTCCTTTTCTTTTTCATAACCTCTTTAACACACTACTTTTTGCTAGTTTCTATATTTTTTATCCCCATAAATATGTTATGATTTCGTCAAAACAGTTCTGTTTTCCTTTGTCATGGTGTCCGTCCGTTTAGTACACAAGTACCATATTTCTTATAGCTAGTGCACTGTTCATACCATTCTGTGCATTTATTGCCTGCATTTTTCAAAGATACAATCAAAAATATGTTTGAGATCTATAAAAGGTTGCATGTAAACCCATGTGCAGCAAAAAATGTGTTTCAGAAATTGTGTGACTGATGTATAGAATTTGGAGCTCGAGCAGTGTAATGACAGTACTATGTTAATGCAGTTTTTTGTCTGATTATTTTGAGTATTTCTTGACAACGTTCGGGCTAGATACACTACTTTATTGAAAAAAAAAATGACAGCAGAATTTGTTTTTTGTTCAGCGGGTTGGAAAATGGATGGATGGATGGATGATTTCTTTGGTTTAATAGCAAAACCTATTGTACTGATTTCCAATGGCATTTTTTGTTAGCTCATCTTAGAAAAAATTTGCTCAGGGAGCAACAATTTAAGATTTGAGTACATAGATTTTTTTAGTTTGATGCCTAGGATTGGTTCCTGCCTTGTGCCCTGTGTTGGCTGGGATTGGCTCCAACAGACCTCCGTGGATGGATAGAAAAATCCAAAGGTTAAAACAACTAAAAGTGTTTTGTTCACTTTTAGTTACAATTCATAATACAACAAACTTTCCAATGTTAGCTCAACTAAATATTTCTTTTAGTGTTAACAACTGACTGTCAGTAAGTATAACTAAATAAACAAAGAGTTGTGCCAACTAAAATAAGCTATTGGAAATTGGTACTAAGATTTTTTTTTGTTGAGCAAACTTTCAATTTTTTGTAGTGAAACTTGTAACAAAGTTAAACAATATTGGTTGTCCTTTAATACAAGCACATGGTTCACAGTACATTACAGCCACAACTACAGAATGTATTAACCTTAATGTGAATCATTTCTATTAACCAAACACCTTGCCTGAAGAAGGGGCCTGAGTTGCCTCGAAAGCTTGCATATTGTAATCTTTTTAGTTAGCCAATACAGTAATCCCTAGCTACTTCGTGGTTCACTTTTCGCGGATTCACGACTTCGCGGATTTTATATGTAAGCATATCTAAATATATAACGCGGATTTTTCGCTGCTTCGCGGGTTTCTGCGAACAATGGGTCTTTTTACTTCTGGTACTTGCTTCCTCAGTTGGTTTGCCCAGTTGATTTCATACAAGAGATGCTATTGGCGGATGGCTGAGAAGCTACCCAATCAGAGCACACAGTTAAGTTCCTGTGTGCTTTTTATTGGCTCAGCAACGGAGTGCTGCATTAACCAGGAAGTCTCATCTCACTCATTCAGCATTAACATGCTACTGCTTCAGGGGCTGTGTCCAAGCGCCAACAGAAGATGCAAATAATTGCAGAAAAGGTAAAAGTTTTGGATATGTTGAAGGAAAGGAACAGCTACACCGCTGCAGGACACCATCACAGCATCAATGAGTCCACGATTATTTTTATTTAAAAAGGAGGAAAAGCATATAAGATCTACGGCCGCAGTGTCCTTTAACCAGTGCGCAAAACGAGTTGCAAGTGGACGTGATAAGACAGTAGTCTGGATGGAATCTGCTTTAGGAATCTTTGCAACAAGGTCGACGATGTCATGACCGCCTACAAGCTGCTACGTGTACTTCGCTATACAGTAAGTGTAAACTTATCTACCGATTTCATATTGCTTAGCAGTTGTCCCTGTTATTAATAGAGTAAAGGGTGGGTTGTAAACAATACAGGGAGGGTTTAAAAACGTCCAAATACATGTTAAATAATTAAATAAATATGGTGTCCCTACTTCACGGAAATTCAGTTATCGTGGTCGGCCTTGGAACCTATCTCCCGCGATAAGTGAGGGATTACTGTAAAATGTGTCATTTTACTTGACTTTTCACTATTAACCAAATACAATAACTGAACTGAATACATCTTCAACACTTAACATGACTAAATAATAATAACTATTCTTTTCCAAGGAACCAGTAAACACTATTGAGGGGAATATTATATGAGCCTAGGGGCTACATAAAGAAATACAAGGCAAACTGAAAAGAAAGGTAGCAAATTACTGTATGAAATTTAAACTTAAGGATGGATAGTGTTAGAAGGAAAACAGCACTGAAGAAATGACTGCAAACTGATAGCTACAGAAGAACTGCACTGTCAAAGTTAGCCAGACAGAAGACTAATGAAATGGCATACCATACTTTAGCCACTGTTAAAGTGGGAAAATGACACATACTGTATATGCAATGGATTAATTGTTTTTAGTAGAATAATGTGTTTTGTGCTTGCTTGTTTTGTAATGTTGCTATCTGAAAAACAGGTGGGGCATTTCTGTATTATTTAAATGTTCAAAGTAGGGGTATCAAAAGACAGCTGTTGTGGAAGGGAAGATGCACTTAACTTCTGATTTCCACAAAAACTAAGTATACTGTATCAGCATTCCATTATATACAATAATTTGGAGGAACAAATAAGTACAGTAAAATAATTTTCTTAAATTGTAGCAAGAACAACAACAACATTTATTTATATAGCACGTTTTCATACAAATGATGTAGTTTAAAGTGCTTTACAAGATGAAGAAAGAAAAAATATAAAAATAAAATTACTAAGTATATACTAAGTAACAAACAATAAAGTAAGGTCAGATGGCCAGGGAGGACAGAAAAAACAAAACAAAACTCCAGACAGCCTGGGAAAAAAACAAAATCTACAGGGGTTCCGAGACCACTCAGCCCCCACTAGGCATTCTACCTAACATAACATAACGATCTAAATAAGTCCTCATGGTTTTCACGGTTCAAGTAGAAGAATTAGATGATGATGGTCATGAAGACCTCTGGCCTTCAGTCCATCAATGTAAGGACTGCACGGTGCTTTTATCAGGTGGTGATGGAGCAAATTGCCACCAAAGAAAAATGGAAAAAAAGCAGCAGAGAAAGTAGGTGTTAGTATGGATTTCAGAATCAAGAAAAAAAAAAGATAATTAAATGCAAATACAGAATATCAGTGTTACACTAAAATGAAGCTATGAGAAAGCCATGTTAAAATAATGGGTTTTTAGCAGTTTTTAAAAGTGCTCCACCATTTCAGCCTGGTGAATATCTATCGGTAAGCTATTCCAGATTTTAGGTGCATAACAGCAGAAGGTTGTCTCACCACTTCTTTTAAGTTTAGCTATTAGAATTATAAGCATTTGAAGATCTAAGGTTACGATTTGGAGTGTAAGGTCAATGGCATTCTGAGACATAGAATGGAGTGAGATTATTTAAGGCTTTGTAAACCAAAATCAGTACTTTAAAGTCAATTCTAAAAGGCATGGACAACCAATGTAGTGACATCAAAACTAGAGAGATGTGCTCAGATTTTCTTTTCCTAGTTAAGATTCTGGCAGTTGCATTCTGCTCGAGTTTCAATCGCTTGATGTCTTTTTTGGGTAGTCCTGAGAGGAGTGTGTTGCAGTTAAGATCAGTGAATGAGAAAACATAGTAGAACTTGATTATATTAATTATATATTACAGTACTGTGCAAACATTTTAGGCAGGTGTGAAAAAATGCTGTAAATAAAGAATGCTTTCGAAATATAAATAATGATTGTTTATTGTTATCAATTTACAAAATGCAAAGTGAGCGAACAAAAGAAAAATCTAAATCAAATCAATATTTGGTGTTACTACCTTTTGCCTTCAAACCAGCATCAATTCTTATAGGTACACTTGCACAAAGTCAGGGATTTTGTAGGATTATAGTCAGGTGTATGATCAACCAATTATACCAAACAGGTGCTAATGATTATAAATGTCACACGTAGGTTGAAACACAGTCATTAACTGAAACAGAAACAGCTGTGTAGGAGGCTTAAAACTGGGTGAGGAACAGCCAAACTCTGCTACCAAGGTAAGGTTGTGGAAGACAGTTTCATGTCATGGCAAGATTGAGCATAGCAACAAGACACAAGGTAGTTACACTGCATCAGCATGGTCTCTCCCAGACAAAGATTTCAAAGCAGACTGGGGTTTCAAGATGTGCTGTTCAAGCTCTTTTGAAGAAGCACACAGAAATGGGCAACATTGAGGATCGCAGACGCAGTGGTCGGCCAAGGAAACTTAGTGCAGCAGATGAAAGACACATCAAGCTTATTACCCTTCGAAATCGAAAGATGTCCAGCAGTGCCATCAGCTCAGAACTGGCAGAAACCAGTGGAACCCAGGTACACCCTTCTACTGTCCGGAGAAGTCTGGCCAGAAGTGGTCTTCATGGAAGAGTTGCAGCCAAAAAGCCATACCTCCGATGTGGAAACAAGACCAAGTGACTCAAATAATCATGAAAACATAGGAACTGGGGTGCAGAAAAATGGCAGCAGGTGCTCTGGACTGATGAGTCAAAATTTGAAATATTTGGCTGTAGCAGAAAGCAGTTTGTTTGTCGAAGGGCTGGAGAGCGGTACAATAATGAGTGTCTGCAGGCAACAGTGAAGCATGGTGGAGGTTCCTTGAACGTTTGGGGCTGCATTTCTGCAAATGGAGTTGGAGATTTGGTCAGGATTAATGGTGTTCTCAATGCTGAGAAACACAGGCAGATACTTATCCATCATGCAGTACCATCAGGGAGGCATATGATTGGCCCCAAATTTTTTCTGCAGCAGGACAACGACTCCAAACATACAGCCAAAGTCATTAAGAACTATCTTCAGCGTAAAGAAGAACAAGAAGTCCTGGAAGTGATGGTATGGCCCTCGCAGAGCCCTGATCTCAACATCATCGAGTGTGTCTGGGATTACATGAAGAGACAGAAGGATGTGAGGAAGCTTACATCCACAGAAGATCTGTGGTTAGTTCTCCAAGATGTTTGGAACAACCTACCAGCCGAGTTCCTTCAAAAACTGTGTGCAAGTGTACCTAGAAGAATTGATGCTGTTTTGAAGGCAAAAGCTGGCCACACCAAATATTGATCTGATTTAGATTTCTCTTTTGTTCATTCACTGCAGTTTGTTGATTGATGAAAATAAATGATTAACACTTCCATTTTTGAAAGCATTCTTTGTTTACAGCATTTTTTCAGAACCTTCCTAAAACTTTTGCACAGTACTGTATATATATTATATTACCCATCCTTGAACCACCACCTTATTGTGGTGGAGGGGTTTGCATGTCCCAATGATCCTAGGAGCTCTGTTGTCTGGGGCTTTATGCCCCTGGTAGGGCCACCCAAGGCAAACTGGTCCTAGGTGAGGGATGAGACACAGAGCGGTTCAATAAACCCTCTATGATGAATGAAATCTTTGGACGGCATTTTCCCTTGCCCTGACGCGGGTCACCGGGGCCCCCCTCTGGAGCCAGGCCTGGTGGCCGGGCCTGCACCCATGGGGCTCAGCCGGGCACAGCCCGAAGAGGCAACATGGGTCCCCCTTCCCATGGGCTCACCACCTATTGAAGGGGCCAAGGAGGTCGGGTGCAGTGTGAGTTGGGTGGTGGCTGAAGGCGGGGACCTTGGCGGTCCGATCCTTGGCTACAGAAACTGGCTCTTGGGACGTGGAATGTCACTTCTCTGAAGTGGAAGGAGCCTGAGCTAGTGTGCAAGGTCGAGAGGTTCCAGCTAGATATAGTCGGACTCACCTTAACACACAGCTTGGACTCTGGAACCAATCTCCTTGAGAGGGGCTGGACTCTCTACCACTCTGGAGTTGCACCCGGTGAGAGGCGCCGAACAGGTGTGGGCATACTTATTGCCCCCTGACTTGGAGCCTGTTCATTGGAGTTTACCCCGGTGGATGAGAGGGTAGCCTCCCTCCGCTTTCGAGTGGGGGGACGGGTCCTAACTGTTGTTTGCGCATATGCGTCGAACAGCAGTTTGGAGTACCCACCCTTTTTGGTGTCCCTGGAGGGGGTGCTAGAGGGCATACCTTCTGGGGACTCCCTTGTTCTGCTGGGAGACTTCAATGCACACATGGGCAATGACAGTGAGACCTGGAAGGGCGTGATTGGGAGGAATGGCCCCCCTGATCTGAACCCAAGCGGTGTTTTGTTATTGGACTTCTGTGCTCATCACGGATTGTCCATAACGAACACCATGTTCAAGCATAGGGGTGTTCATATGTGCACTTGGCACCAGGACACCCTAGGCCTCAGTTCGAGGATCGACTTTGTGGTCGTGTTGTCGGACCTGCAGGCCAAATGTCTTGGACACTCAGCTGAAGAGAGGGGCGGAGCTGTCAACTGATCACCACCTGGTGGTGAGTAGGCTTCGTAGGATGCCAGTCAGGCCTGGTAGGCCAAAACATGTTGTGAGCGTCTGCTGGGAATGTCTGGCAGAGTCCCCTGTCAGAAGTAGCTTTAACTCCCACCTCTGGCAGAACTTTGACCACATCCCGAGGGTGGTGGGGGACATTGAGTCTGAATGGGCCATGTTCCGTGCCTCTATTGTTGAGGCGGCTGACTGGAGCTGTGGCTGTAAGGTGGTCGGTGCCTGTCGTGGCGGCAATCCCCGAACACGTTGGTGGACACCGGCGGTCAGGGATGCCGTCAAGCTGAAGAAGGAGTCCTACAGGACCCTTTTGTCCTGTGGGACTCTGGAGGCAGCTGATGGGTACCGGCAGGCCAAGCGGGATGCGGCTTTGGTGGTTGCTGAGGCAAAAACTCAGGCGTGGGAGGTTTAGGAAGGCCATGGAGAACGACTTTGGATGGCTTCGAGGAGATTCTGGTCCACCATCCGGCGTCTCAGGAGGAGGAAACAGTGCAGTGTCAACACTGTATATGAGGAAGCAGAGCCTGGGGACTCGGAGGTGGGCTCCCCCATCTCTGGGACTGAGGTCACCGAGGTGGTCAAAAAACTCCTTGGTGGCAGGGCCCCAGGGGTGGATGAGATACGCCCAGAGTTCCTTAAGGGTCTGGATGTTGTAGGACTGTCTTGGTTGACACGCCTCTGCAACATCGCATGGACATCCAGTGCCTCTGGATTGGCAGACCGGGGTGGTGGTCCCCCTCTTTAAGAAAGGGGACCGGAGGGTGTGTTCCAACTACAGAGGGATCACACTCCTCAGCTTCCCTGGAAAAGTCTATTCGGGGGTCCCGGAGAGGAGGGTCCATCCAATAGTCAAACCTCGGATTCAGGAGGAACAGGGTGGTTTTCGTCCTGGTTGGTTGTGGAACAGTGGGCCAGCTCTACACCCTTAGCAGGGTCCTGGAGGGTGCATGGGAGTTTGCCCAACCAGTCTACATGTGTTTTGTGGACTTGGAAAAGGCATTCAACCGTGTCCCTCGGAGAATCCTGTGGGGGGTACTCCGAGAGTATGGGGTACCAGACCCCCTGATAAGGGCTGTTCGGTCCCTGTATGATCGGTGTCAGAGCTTGGTCCGCATTGCCGGCAGTAAGTCGAACCTGTTTCCAGTGATAGTTGGACTCCGCCAGGGCTGCCCTTTGTCACCGATTCTGTTCATAACTTTTATGAACAGAATTTCTAGGCGCAGCCAGGGTGTTGAGCGGGTCTGGTTTGGTGGACTCAGGACTGGGTCACTGCTTTTTGCAGATGATGTTGTCCTGTTTGCTTCATCAGGCCATGATCTTCAGCTCCCTCTGGATCGGTTCTCAGCTGAGTGTGAAGTGGCTGGGATGGGAATCAGCACCTCCAAATCCGAGACCATGGTCCTCAGCCGGAAAAGGGTGGAGTGCCCTCTCTGGGTTGGGAGCGAGATCCTGCCCCAAGTTTAGGAGTTCAAGTATCTCAGGATCTTGTTCACGAGTGAGGGAAGAATGGAGCGTGAGATCGACAAGCGGATCAGTGCGGCATCCGCGGGCTCTGCATTGGTCTGTGATGGTGAAAAAGGAGCTGAGCTGCAAGGCAAAGCTCTCAATTTATCAGTCAATCTACATTCCTACCCTCACCTATGGTCATGAACTATGAGTAGTGACCGAAAGAACGAGATCGCGAATACAAGCGGCTGAAATGAGTTTCCTCCGCAGGGTGTCTGGGCTTTCCCTTAAAGATAGGGTGAGAAGCTCAGTCATCCGGGAGGGGCTCAGACTAGAGCCGCTGCTCCTCCGCATCGACAAGAGTCAGATGAGGTGGCTCGGACATCTGATCACGATGTCTCCTGGACACCTCCCTGGTGAGGTGTTCCGGGCATGTCTAACCGGGAGGAGGCCCTGGGGAAGACCCAGGACATGCTGGGGGGACTATGTCTCTCAGCTGGCCTGGTAACGCCTTGAGATTCCCCAAGAAGAGCTAGAAGAAGTGGCCGGGGAGAGGGAAATCTGGGTTTCTCTGCTCAAGCTGCTGCCCCCGCGACCCAACCTCGAATAAGCGGAAGAGGATGGATGGATGGATATATTATATTATAATTTAACAGCTAGGTTGATGCCTACAATATTTTTAGCAATTGTTTCAGTTTTTCAATTAAAACACATACATATACTGATCATTTTCACTCAAATTCTAGATACCTAAAGAAAGCAGACAGCTGGTACTTAAGCTGGCTCAGTTAACTCTAATAGCAGCACAGTAGACAGTGCTTCCTCCTCATGGATCCATTGTCCTAGATTTGAAGTCCTACCACAGCTCGAAATACATGCTGGTTAGGATGACTGGTCATTCCAAATTGATTGTGTGTGAGTGTGAGTATAAGTGCTCCCTATGATAGACTAGCCTTGTGCCATGTGATCAGATAGAGCTGTCAATACAGATTCAAGTTCACCATTACCCTGAACTAGATTAAATGTGCCTGAGAAAGTTATATTGCTGAAATCAATGTTTTCTTCATTGCTATTGTTTACACAACGACTGATGCATTGTTGCTCTGATCATGGTTACAATAACTTATTTTTTGATTTTTCACCATGTGATATGTGAATGTGAACATAAGCATGATGTCAGTTGTGGGGAAAAGTCTGATGCAGTACTATGATGCAAGCAATTTCGTAAATGTGTTTTTGCAGGATGTGCTTCAATATGTTGTTAGATATTGCAAATAAAATCATGCTTGGGATACAGAAATCTGGCAAGATGAGTAAACAGGCCTGATAGAAAATTTATAGAGACAGATTAAAAAGCTGTTGGTGGGCCTCTGATACAAAGGAGAAAACATTTATTTTTACCTGATTGGCTGAGTCTAGACTATAGGCCTCAAAAAAGGCATTTTCCATACCGGCAAACTCTGACCTTTTCTGAAAACACCACCATAATTCCCATAAGCATAACTGTAGATGTCACTTAAAAGGACAAATAACTACCCAGCTGCTCTTAATTCCCATGTGCACAGCAGTCCATTCACATTACAGAAAACTCTATTGCTGCTACCTAATGAGCTGGGGAACTTTCAACCAACAATCTAAAGCTCCCAACTAGATGTATGCCTTTGATCCTAAAATTCTTGTTAACAATATATGCACAGACATTGCCCCACAACACCTATTCTTTTAGTCTTGCATTATATTGAATTTCAATACTGCCAGAAGCTATTAATCTTTTTCTCTCAGGACATTTTTAATATTGTACCCCTATCATCTGACTGTTCTTCTATTAGATAGATAGATAGATATTAAGCAATTTCTTTCCTGAGTAACAACCAAGTAAAAACTGTACTGTGTATATGTGACAATAATGATCCCATAACCGTATTAGAAACCACTATCAAGTGGTTTGCATCCAGAACAGTCTAAATTCTTCAAGTTATTGAATCAAAAGGTACTGGAATCATTTTAGGGCTATGCTTACTTCCAGATTGCTCCTACAAACTTCCATGCTGTTTCTACAAATTTTTCAGTTATATACTGTATTTATTTATGTTATAATCTGTTCCACTTCATTGAAAAGATGATCTATTGGATTGCGATATGGAGATTTTCATGTCATTGGAGTAAACTGAAGTCACTGTCATGTTCATTGAACCAACATGAAATGACTCTACTGGAAATATGCATTTGAAAAAATGCCCATAAAGGGATGCACATGCTTAGCTCAACAACAATAATTTGATACAGTTTTGACTTTAAATGATGCTCATCTTGTATTGTACCAGGAAAACATTCTCTACACCATTGCATAACCACAGCCTGTACTGTAGACACAGGGCAGTACAATCTTCTCTTGGGTACAATCAGTGGGTCATTTTATTTAGTATCTACTGCAGTATAGAATATACTAGAATATTTTAAACGTTTTTATAAGAGCATTGGTTACTATTTTGTGCCTAATGCTGGAGGAATAGGTGGTAGTAACCTACAAGCCTTGAACTAGACTAAGCATGATTGAAAATATACAGTTAAACATATAGAAATTTAAACATGATCTAAGCAAAGGAATAGTATTTACTAATAAACATTTCTGTTCAGTGTTATAAACATGAACAGCAGAAAGTTTTACAAAAATGTATCTCTCTAGAAATTCCATGGAATAGAGTACAATGAGATTCTAATATGCTAAATAGTACAACTATGTTGATCATTTTAAAAACTAGGGGGCCCTGCTCGCTTCGCTCGCCAACCCCCGTGTTTGGTTTTCCGGATACACACTTTTAAGATTTTTTTTTCTTTGAATTGTTGCTATTTCATTAGTTTCACTTTTATTTCAGAAGTTCTGTAAAAACAATATTTGTAATCTTGCGAGTCCCAATATGCTGAATCTTTTTAATGAGGTCAGGATAGGTTTCTCTGTTTGGAAATTCAGCACAGACAAAACGATCTACATCATCAGCAGTTAATATTTTTATTTTACAAAGTAAAAAAGTAAGTAGAGTTCTGCATTGGACTCCTGTCTGTAAAGTCGTGCTATTTTCCTCTCACAGTTCCAACGGTACATAGGGTTACCAAGGTGATACCCCAGCTTTTGTCTAGGTTTTTGTACAAGGGCTAGACAGAATGTTTTTGACTCCTGGGGTAGATTTAGCTTTTTAAATAAGTAGACAGATAAATATATATACATGAACAAAGTAACCAATAAATGCATGTGCGGTAAACTCCATTTTTGAAATTCTCAAGATTCTTTATTTGTCACATGCATAGTTATACAGGACAACATGCAGTGAAATGTATCCTGATTCGCTTATCCAAAACTGTGCAAAGTTAGAAGAATATCAGTTAGATTAACAAAAAGTCATAGATTAAAAGATAACAGTATAGTAGAACATAATAAGTCAAGTCAAGTCAAGTCAACTTTATTTATAAAGCACTTTACATACAACAGCCGCTGACCAAAGTGCTGAACATAGGCTAAAATAAATTTTAAACAAAAACAAAATAATAAATAAGTAAATAAAATACAATAAATAAAACTAATTTAAAACATAGTAAAAACAACTAAACAGAGTTAAAACAGAGAAAAATCAACTGCTCACACAAGATCAAACGCCAAACTAAAAAGGTAAGTCTTAAGAGCAGACTTAAAAATGGGCAGTGAGGAGGCCTGTCTAATGTGGATCGGCAGTGAATTCCAGAGCCTTGGAGCCACAACGGAAAAAGCCCTATCCCCCCTGAGCTTTCGCTGAGTCCTAGGCACATCCAGAAACAGCTGACCAGCTGATCTGAGTGAGCGGGAAGGAGAGTGCATATGCAGCAGCTCAGCGAGGTAGGGCGGAGCAAGCCCATTTAAGGACTTAAAAACAAATAAAAGAATCTTAAAATGAACTCTAAGCTGAACAGGCAGCCAGTGCAGTGAGGATAACACAGGTGTAATGTGCTCATTCTTTCGCGTGCCAGTTAAAAGGCGTGCAGCAGCATTTTGCACCAGCTGCAGCCAAGACAGGGTGGACTGGCTAACACCAACATACAACGAATTACAATAGTCCAACCGGGTTGTAATGAAGGCGTGGATTACTGTTGTAAATTGATCTTTGGAAAGAATGTTTTTTATCTTCGCCAAACGTCTTAATTGAAAAAAAACCAGATTTCACCACCGCACTGATCTGACCATCCAGTCTAAAATCCTCATCTATCCTAAAACCCAAATTTGTAATAACAGGCGTACCATATTGTGCAAGGGGACCCAAATCCACAGGAGCAGAAGTAGAAATAGACCCACTGGTGCCCCCAGGACCAAAAACTATAACCTCTGTCTTATTTTCATTAAAATTTAAGAAGTTCACTGCCATCTAAGCTTTCACCTCTTCTAGGCACATAACCAAAGTTTGTATGGAGTAAGCATCCTTGCGTTTGAGGGGTACATAAACCTGAGTATCGTTTGCATAATAATGGAAAGCAATATTATGCTTTCTAAGAATAGAGCCAAGAGACAGGAGATACAAAGAAAATAGCAGAGGACCAAGTATGGAGCCTTGCGGAACCCCACAAGATAGTGAAGCAGAGGAGGAGCTAAATTCATCTAGCCTCACTGAAAAAGTTCTTTGAGTCAAATACGATTTAAACCACGCCAAGGCAGTACCACGAATGCCCACACAGTGCTCCAGACGAGATAATAAAATACTATGATCTATAGTATCAAAAGCAGCTGTTAAATCAAGCAGAACTAAAATCACATAATACCCTGAGTCTGTTGCCAAAAGGATGTCATTAAAAACCTTCAGTAATGCGGTTTCAGTACTGTGAAGCGGCTTAAAACCAGATTGAAAGACTTCGAGCACATAACTTTCATCTAAAAAGGCTTTCAATTGAATATACACATTTCTCTCCAAAATTTTGGACAGAAATGGAAGCTTGGAAATCGGTGTAAAATTGCATAGCACAGTGGGATCTAGGCTTGGTTTTTTGATCAATGGTTGCACTATGGCATGTTTAAACAAATTAGGAACTACGCCTGAGGAAAGGCTGCTATTGATAATAGCAAGAACAGATGGCCCTAAAACAGAAATAATCTCTTTAAAAAGAGAAGGTGGGACAACATCAAAAGGAGAACATGAGGGCTTCGATTGACCAACAATCTCATATAGACAAGATAGAGTCACCGGCTCAAACTGATAAAAAACAGCAGAGCAGGGGAGAACAGCTAAGGGGTCATAAACAGTGAGAGGTATATGAGCCCTAACATTATTCACCTTATCCACAAAGAAGTGCAAAAATTTCTCACATGTCTCAAAAGAAGGTTCCATACAGGCATTCTGTGGAGCATTTAAAACCCTATCTATAACTTCAAATAACACACGAGGTTTGTGATAGTTTGACAGAATAATATTTGACATGTACGCTCTTTTGGCATCTTTCACAATAAACTGATAACGACGCCAGCAGTCTTTCAATACTTGAAACGATACATGCAAATTGTCCTTTCTCCACTTGCGCTCAGCTTTTCGGCACTCGCGTCTGACAGTGCGAGTTGTGTCATTCAGCCAGGGCTCGGATTTCATTTTAATAATAAATAAGTAAAATTATGTGAATAAAGTAGAATTAAGTGTTAAGGTGCAATAGTGTAGTAATTATTGTGCAAAACCAAAGTTAGACTGGTGCATAGTTAAATGAGGCTGTTTATTTGTTTGCACTACTGCAATCTTTACTTTCTTTTTTTATATTTTCTAATCTTCCTACTTTCATATCCTTTAACTTTCTCCACATGTGTGTAGCGCCAACGTTTTTTTTTTTTAGCCTTTCTAATTTCACTGGTTTCATAGTTTCTAACCTGCTCTGCATGTGTTTAGCACCAACGTTTGTAAACGTCTTTATGAAGTTCTACTTTGTCTTTTACTCATTGTCTTTTAATTCTGAGTCGGATTGGACATGCTTTTTTTTCAGTTCCACTTGCTGATAATTACTTTCCTTATTTTCTGAATTTGCACCTCGATTATTCTTTTTTGCTTTTTTTTCTTTCCAACGCAGTCTCTTTTCTCCGCGCTGCTTTCTTCTTCGCTTAGATGTCGACATTTCATTTATAACGTACTGTCCTTATACGCTTTATATGCGCTGAGAGCCCTGGATCTGTGTGTGCTCAAATCCTTCACAAGACTGAATATTTTGCTGCCTATTGTCCTATTTGATAGATTGTAAGTAGGGCGTGTCTTTGGTCTCGCGGGTCTTTAAAATGTCTTCCGAGAAGATCACGTATTGTAGCCTTGCTTTTGCTTTCCAGGACAGGATTTCTTTTTATAATAGATAGATACATGTCCTGCGGTGGGTTGGCACCCTGCCCGGGATTGATTCCTGCCTTGTGCCCTGTGTTGGCTGGGATTTGCTCCAGCAGAACCCTGTGACCCTGTGTTCGGATTCAGCGGGTTGGAAAATGGATGGATGGATAGATACATAGTGTAAACAGTAGGGGGCACCATCAAGCTCCTGATCCCCAGACACAAACAACCCAACACAACTCTGGCTGCAAATGTAAGGATTTTTAATCCAGATAGCTCAATACAATTAACACTAGAATCCCTGAAGCCTACGAAAAAACCCATAATCCTAGGCCACCTTAAATTCCCTTGCACCTCCTCATCAACGTCTATTGTTTTGCAAATGTGTCGATCAGCTTCAGCAGCAGGCAGCCTGCTATCCCATTCCCCACCAATGCAGCTTTAGTCGTATATCAAGTTTTCCCAGCTCAAGTCTGTTTATCTGGGTGTGAGGTGCCTTGAATTGTATAGGGTAAATAATATATTGTTATTTGGAACCCATACATTGCGTGTGTGTTCCATGTCTACAACTATCTGTGTTAATGTAGGATGACGGGAAATGCAAGGCAAGAAATGTTGAACACATAACTAGAAGAGAAACTTTTTTAATTTTCTGCTAATAATTGGAAAAATGTTGACGTGAATTGTATAATGTATGAAGACTGAAGACCAAATATTAAATAAACATTTTCACTAAAGACAGATATAACAAAACAAGTGCACTTTTTTTCTCGAATTTAATCAAAGTAAAAGAAATTGGTTTAGGGTACAACACACACTCAAGTCAAGAGGATGCGGGTTCAATCCCGTTCCTTCATGCATTAACTGTTTTGAGTAGTGAGCGGCTATTATTATTACTATTATAGAATAAAAACATACATTTTATTTATCTGAGTATGTAACAACAGGTGTGAATTTACCATAGTTAGTGTTTTGTTTTATTGTTCACTTTTATTTTCTCAGTCATGTTCACGCTCCCCCCAATCTGACACTGTTAGTTTTCAAAGAGAACTGAAGCCCTCCCCACAAGAAATGTCTACTCACACATATCTCCATTTCCCATACAATCCTGTGGGTATCGTAATTGGGTTTAGCCCTGAGGAACACTGCCTGCCGTGTTGGTGGAATAACCTACTCTTGGTATGTCCATTTTCGTGCTCTTTCTATTATGGCCTCCAGACTGGGTATGAAACCTTCCTTTATCCCAGCCAGGATGCCTGTTCTTCCTCCGAGGAACCCACAATAGATAGAATTATATTGTCCTTGTCAGTGCTTGAAGTGGAAGTAAATTAGTGGTAGTACTCTATTTCTGGCAAAACAATGATAGTTGATATCAATAGCTGGACTGGGGAAGGTCTCCCTCTAAGACTCCTGCAGAAGTGGCGATACTCACTGGTAAGCTAAGCAAAGCTGGTGATACCGTAACACTTAGATCACTGCGTTGTTGCAATACAATTTAAATTGGTTATAGACATGTGGGTGTCTCTCATGAAAATTAAAGAAGCAATGCCATTGTTGAAATTGGAAGAGGTACCAGTACTGCACAATGGTAAGTATAAACTGAACACTTCAATCCCTGGCCATTGATGCAAAGCCTCCACTCCTTTTCAATTTATACTAGATATCAGTCAATTCAATGTATAATGTACTCATCTCTTAAATACAAAAAATTTTGGATAGTTCCAAAATGCATCATTTATTATGTATCACAAAGTTAAACAAACTGGTGAGAGAAACAAGCCAGTCTCTGTAAAGTATAAATTTCTTATTAGTCATGACAGTTGTTCCAGTGCACAATCAGTTATATTAGCACTTAATATTGGGATAACTTTGGTATTGAATTAGTTATGGCACCATTTCCTACATACTTAACAGCTTTGAGGAAAACATGTTTGTACATTTCTTCTGGTGTCTGTGTGTGTTTTCTTCCTACATTTAAGGAGTGTGTATTTAAATGGTAGGACTAATTAAACTCAAATATATTACAATAATCCTTAAAAAGTAAAATAAATAAAGTTGGTGTGAAGGGTTGCATTAGCTTTTCTGAGGTTGCTTCTTTCAACATTGATACAAATGTCTAAACTACCACCATGAAAAGAAAAGCTTCTTTATTTTATTGTAGTTTCAAGTCTGAAATGAACCTGCTCTCTTCAGTAGTCTATTATAAAACAATTTTTTTTCAATTTTAGCTACCTTTTAAAACCTTGATAGTGCCTAAAGAAAAATATTTAAAAGACATATATTTCTTTCAATTTAGGTAAAACCAGCAGTCTGTTTAACTGGGGTGCTTTTACTGAAAACATAGATTCAGTCAGTCCTGGAATCAATTAAATATAATCTACTTAAAAGTACATATTGCCCTAATGCACAGGAAAAAATAAATTCATTGTAACAATTCCCACACTGTAGACTTAAAAGTGCTCCAAAGAAATTAAGTATATTTTACTTGATATTTAGTTTGAGAATTATAGTAACAGGAAACAGGAATTTTCAAGATGTTCTGTCTGATCAGTGTAAAACATGTTCAGGTCTATTCTGAATCCACTGTATGAGTTTGTTTACATTCATCTGTCTAGCTGTTGCTTTTCCATTAACAATACTGGAGTTGCTTCACTTTTAAATGGGTGAGGCATTTGCTATGTGCTTGTAATGGGAAAGAGAGCACTTAAGCTTTATATGATAAAGTCTCTGTACATCACAAATTATTGCTAAATGCTAAATTCCTTGAGAAAAAAGCAGAGTCAATTGTCAGTGTGAGAAGCAATAATATAATTGCCAGATGAATGCTGACATGGCCAGTACATAAAGGTTTGTTGCTTTGGTTACTCCATTCCATCAAAACAGCCTTTAATGATCACAATGTGCACTTTAAACGAAACCAATTAAAAAAAAACTTTCACATGATAACTTGAGGAGATACAACTTTATGGAAACCTTTTTTGACATACAACAGTGTCATTATTAAAGATTATGTAAATATACCACTTTAAAATCCTTTTGTAATTATAGACATGCAGGTTTCAAGGATTGATGAACTTTGTGCAATTGAGTAGCTCATTTTATGAGAATGAGAGGCCTCATTTATACAAACATATGTAGATTGATCTTAAATAAGGAACCACTTGCACATTCACAAGGTTCCAACAATTTATAAAACATCTGTACACAAACTAAATCCTTCCCACTCATGTATGTATGTAAAATCACATTCAAGTTGTATACATGCATGCAAATGACCATATTGTCTCCACACAAAGATTGATTTATCTAATATAGTAGGATTTAATGCCAAATAAACAGCAAAAAAAAAAAATTCTATTGAAATGGCAAGTGAACACCAAACTGCTAACAAAGGCTTTTATGAATGACTCTTGGTAGGTGAATATAGCTTATGAGCAACTCAGCATCATGAGTCTAATTGAACTCTGAAAATAAGCTCTTTGGTAATGCAATGTTGGCAAAGCCCTCAAAAAGACCAACTACAGCCATAGCTCTTTACTCTTCAAAATGTTCTGTCTATATGAATAGTGAACACATTTGCCTTATTATTGATTAACATTGCTAAATCTGAGAGATGAATATTATATTTCAATTGAACTATGCTTGATATAATAAGACACAGCCAGTGGGTGTTTTGTTATGGTACACAGAAAAAACAGCACACTGGCACAATTTAACATTGTATATTGTTATTTAAAATAAGTAGAATTTAACTGTCTTTCTATTGTTTTCTCTGAATACATCTTTCTGCATTGCAATTCTTTCTGGGATTCAGATTTATTTTAATGTCTCATTTCGAAAGGCTGTTTTATTTAAAAAAAAAAAAGGTTTTACACTTGATTTAAGATGGACCAAATTATTTCTGTTTATTTGTTTGTTATTGATTTCATATCAATTTTACCATCACAAGTAGTTTCCTGTTTGGGGAAAAAAGTGAGCAAGTAATAGCCTTTGCATGTATGTAAGTTTGTAGGCATCCTTTTCCGTTTTTGTATGCATAAGAACTTTTCAATAAAAAGTTTTATGAATACGAGTTTGTGCATTGATTTTCATGTAAGACCAAATTCATGGAACTTAAAATGAAATCTGTTTATATGATGATTTTATAAAGGGAGACCACAGTTCCTTAAGATCTGATGATACTTCATTCACTTAATACTACTTCTGCCTTTTGAAATTACTTTCCCTGACATTCTCCAATTCCTTCATCTGTATTGTTTTGTGTGAATAAAAGCAGTTCAATTGGAAAGAAAGTCTTGATTGCTCTAGCCAAACATATTTCTGTCTATTATAAAAAAAAATCTTGCGACGAGACGTGATCTTTGGAAGAGAGATGTTTTGAAGAGAGATGTTTTGAAGAGAGACAGGGAGACACTTTCATGTCCCATGAGACAAAAGGACAGGTGCAGATCGCACGGCACGGCAGCAGCAGCAAGTCAGCAGCTGATCGACCAAAGAGGAGGTAAAAAAACAACTGTTATTTATTTTCCATTGTATCACCGTTTAAGAGGGGTTTTGGAGGAGCGACCGTGTCTCCTTGGAGTGTGTTCAGCCCACCTTTTCACACACAACGGCGGGTGAAGGGCAAAAAGGAGGTTAAAAAAAAGTGTGCTTGTTTCCCATTGTATTACCGTTTAACACTAGAATTACCAGAGCCTACGAAAAAACTCGTAAATCCGTCCCACCTTAAATCGCGTCTTAAATCCGTTTACACCTCTCCGCCAGAGTCCTTTGTCATCTAAATGTGCTGATAAACAAAAGCTTCTAGCAGCCAGCTATTCCATCCCCCCACCGACTTAGAATGAACTTCTCTCCTAGCTCAAGCCTTGCCTTGATTTGATTACCTGGGATTGAAGTGGAGTTTTACAGTGGAAATAATTCTAGCGTTATTTGGAATACACGCATTTCATGTGTGTTCCATTTCTATAGTAGGCTGTGCAAACACATTTTTAAAACAGAAATGTTTTTCATATTCTAATAGTAAATGACAAAATGTAGGCATAAACTATATAATGTATGAAGCCTGAAGTCCATATATCAAAGAAACACTTTCACAAAAGGTACAAATAAGAGAACACGTGCGCTTTCATTCAAAAAATTTTTAAAAAAAAAGCCGCGTTAGCATACCACATTGACACTCTTACTACAACTGCCGCGGTGGCGTAATGGCATCAGCCCCTGACTAGGAATCAGAGGGTGGCGAGTTCGATCCCACACGGCTCCACTTTGAGAAATGAACTGCATTTATTCTTACAATTTTAGAATAACAACATAAATTTGATTTCAGTCTGTAACAGCCGGTGTAACTTATGATACTGGTAAAGGTTAGCTTTTTTTTTTTTTTTTAATTCACTTTTCATTCTCGCAGTCGCATTCAGAATCAATCCATACAACCCCATCTGACACAGCTGGTTTCACATAAATAAAAGTGCACTTTTATTCAAGACTATAACCGAAGAATAAAGAAAGCAAGTTACAGTTGGTGGTTGATACGACAGCTTGCGTGGTGCAATGTTAAGAATTGCTGATTTCCGATCCGTGCTATATAAAATCATCACATTCAAATATTAACAGTTCCCACACACCCAAGGTCCGCCATTCCTACATTTACGACATGTGTACTTGTTGCAGTGTACACACCTCTCTGTGCTATGGTTCCTATTACAGTGAATGAGCACCTGACACTGTACTTTCTTCCCTGGGGGAAGCTGAGGTCTTAGAACGGAAGTTTGTTGATGCTGTATCATCTTTTCTTTTTCCATCGCCTTTTCCTGTAAGAAGCGACGACGAAGTTCCTCTGCAAGGTGAGCCATGAACACTCTTCTTTTCTCAGCGGACCCCGTGCATGCCTTATACAGTACGTGTGTGTTCATCGCTGCTAGGTCAAGGATGTTGTAGAACACAGCAACCGGCCACTTGCGTGTTCCTGTTCCCACTGAACAAGCACGCGCCTTCTGGTCCATGATGTCAACGCCACGCTGGGGAAAAAAGAAAGACAAATATATGTGACATTTTGAAGAAATCATTTTATCACCAGAATAGCACCAGAATACTTCGTCACACTAATATGTTTTTCATTAGCATACCTTCATGTGGTTGTAGTCTGTGACCGTGTTTGTTTTTTTTTTTTTTTATCTTGCCCAATCTCCACATCATGGTGCATTGTGCTGAGAATGCAGACAGACTTCATCTTTTTGGGCACATACACTGTCAGCATGGCACTGGGAGATCTAAACACCAGCGTGGAGAATTGTTCGTGTACTGAACTGACTTTAGCTGCAGGTGGAAGTTCCCGTCGCACTTTATTCATGGTGCCAAGCAGAGTTGTAGTGTGGTGCAGCAGTCTATTAGCCAGCGAAAGTGACGTGAAGAAGTTGTCTGTTGTTACGGTTCTGCCTTTTTGGATTGCGGCAGATTTGGAGACAAAGTACATGTGCAATGCCACTCCTTATTTAGGAAAAGATCCCAGTCGTCCCACGGGAGAAAGACTTTCTGAGTCTGTGGTCATAAAGCTTATGGAGCCATTTCTGGACAAAGGCAGAACCGTAACAACAGACAACTTCTTCACGTCACTTTCGCTGGCTAATAGACTGCTGCACCGCAATACAACTCTGCTTGGCACCATGAATAAAGTGCGACGGGAACTTCCACCTGCAGCTAAAGTCAGTTCAGTACACGAACAATTCTCCACGCTGGTGTTTAGATCTCCCAGTGCCATGCTGACAGTGTATGTGCCCAAAAAGATGAAGTCTGTCTGCATTCTCAGCACAATGTACCATGATGTGGAGATTGGGCAAGATAAAAAAAAAAAAAAACAAACACGGTCACAGACTACAACCACATGAAGGTATGCTAATGAAAAACATATTAGTGTGACGAAGTATTCTGGTGCTATTCTGGTGATAAAATGATTTCTTCAAAATGTCACATATATTTGTCTTTCTTTTTTCCCCAGCGTGGCGTTGACATCATGGACCAGAAGGCGCGTGCTTGTTCAGTGCGAACAGGAACACGCAGGTGGCCGGTTGCTGTGTTCTACAACATCCTTGACCTAGCAGCGATGAACGCACACGTACTGTATAAGGCAAGCACGGGGTCCGCTGAGAAAAGAAGAGTGTTCATGGCTCACCTTGCAGAGGAACTTCGTCGTCGCTTCTTACAGGAAAAGGCGATGGAAAAAGAAAAGATGATACAGCATCAACAAACTTCCGTTCTAAGACCTCAGCTTCCCCCAGGGAAGAAAGTACAGTGTCAGGTGCTCATTCACTGTAATAGGAACCATAGCACAGAGAGGTGTGTACACTGCAACAAGTACACATGTCGTAAATGTAGGAATGGCGGACCTAAGGTGTGTGGGAACTGTTAATATTTGAATGTGATGATTTTATATAGCACGGATCGGAAATCAGCAGTTCTTAACATTGCACCACGCAAGCTGTCGTATCAACCACCAACTGTAACTTGCTTTCTTTATTCTTCGGTTATAGTCTTGAATAAAAGTGCACTTTTATTTATGTGAAACCAGCTGTGTCAGATGGGGTTGTATGGACTGATTCTGAATGCGACTGCGAGAATGAAAAGTGAATTAAAAAAAAAAAAAAAAAAAAAGCTAACCTTTACCAGTATCATAAGTTACACCGGCTGTTACAGACTGAAATCAAATTTATGTTGTTATTCTAAAATTGTAAGAATAAGAGCAGTTCATTTCTCGAAGTGGAGCCGTGCGGGATCAAACTTACCACTCTCTGATCCCCAGTCAGGAGCTGATACCATTACGCCACCGCGGCGGTTGTAGTAAGAGTGTCAATGTGGCATGCTAACGCGGCTTTTTTTTTAAAAATTTTTTGAATGAAAGCGCACGTGTTCTCTTATTTGTACCTTTTGTGAAAGTGTTTCTTTGATATATGGACTTCAGGCTTCATACGTTATATAGTTTATGCCTACATTTTGTCATTTACTATTAGAATATGAAAAACATTTCTGTTTTAAAAATGTGTTTGCACAGCCTACTATAGAAATGGAACACACATGAAATGCGTGTATTCCAAATAACGCTAGAATTATTTCCACTGTAAAACTCCACTTCAATCCCAGGTAATCAAATCAAGGCAAGGCTTGAGCTAGGAGAGAAGTTCATTCTAAGTCGGTGGGGGGATGGAATAGCTGGCTGTTAGTAGCTTTTGTTTATCAGCACATTTAGATGACAAAGGACTCTGGCGGAGAGGTGCAAATGGATCTAAGACGCGATTTAAGGTGGGACGGATTTACGAGTTTTTTCGTAGGCTCTGGTAATTCTAGTGTTAAGTGGGATTTCGGAGAAGCGGCCGTGTCTCCTTGAGGTGCATTCAGCCCCTCTTTTCACAATGGCGCGTAGCGCTGGTGGGGGGGGGGGGGGGAGGGTTTGGCGAGTGAAGACAGATATGATTCAAGACTCTGACAATTAACACTGAGTTTAGAAAGGAAAAGAATGACACTCATCTGTAGATTTTTGACAGCAAATCTTTTCTTTAACTGGAATATATAGTAGCTGCATTTGCTGTAGCCAAAGCCTGCAAATAGTGATTTTGAAAATTACAGTAATACCATTATGATTTTTTTGTTTTATTTTCACTTCTATTATGTGCCCGTATCTATTTTTTTAAATATTTTTCAAGTGCAATTTTTTAAATAGAATAGCAATGTGCACCTCACATTTTGCATTTCATTTACTTATTTAGATTATTAAAGTGTACTTTATTCTATTATTGTTTCTATATTTTCTCTATAAATGTATTAATTGTGTTGTTTTATTTATATAATCACTTTTTAAATAAAATTAACGGATTTGTCTTTATTGAATTTTATCTGTTGATCTTATTAATTTAGATATTGCACTAAAATAAAGGCAATACATTTTTACCAGTCAGGACTCTGAAGAAGGTAATTGAAGGGCCCCATGAAGTTTTTTTGCCTAAGGCCCCAGAGTCCCTAAAATTGCCTCTGCTATACTGAGGTACTTTAATAAAGTGGAATTTCACATGATTGTAAATATAAGCAAACAAAAAGCCAGTATTTTGCTTTATCTTATAATGTGTGCTATTGTAAAATTACCACCATTCATTCATTCTTAAAGCCTCTAAATCCAGTTCAGGGTTGCAGAGGGCCAGAGACTTTCCCAGGCAACTAAAATTGCTCAAAAACTGCTGCATGGAAGAGTTTTCTAAACTACTTGCAGCTAAAGTGATTAGCTGTGAATTGTGTTGTCATTGAAAACAATGGCAATTTAACTTTACAAGTAGTTTAGGAGTGTTCTGGTATAGGTTTAAGATGCTTAGAAAACACTTAGGTGTGAATGGGCCATTAGTAGGCTGCCTGTTAATAAAATGTATAATTATCCTCATTTTCAGAAGTATCACACATGCACAGAGAAGTTGAAAATGTTGTGTGTGTCATGGTACATATAAATTTGACTCAATAAAAAATAATGCTGCCTTATGGGCTAACTGCATAATTGATACACTTTCTGGTAGTTTAAAAGAAATGCAAACTTTGCATAATATAAGGATAAAAAAAAAGTTATTTTCATTTAAACAACAGGCAAATTTTATGAAATGTGAGCAAATAAAATCCGCTAATTTTAATATCATCAGTACATAGGAACATCTCATGGGAATGCATCATTTTTAAATTAAAGCAGTGTATATCAGTTGCTTTAATTTTAAAATTAACAAAATCCTGAATAGTAATGCTTGTAGTACATTAACAGTTTATCATTTTAAACGTGTGTTGTTTTTTTAATCACTAACATGGAAGTCCCTTGGCTCATTAAACAATAGTAAGAGTTTCTTTGAAAAATCATTTGAATTATGCTTTGCTCTACATATATACTGTACTAGAAAATGTTTCCATAATGAGTGACTATGTACTCTTTGCCAGCTGAGTGAATAACAGAACTAATCTTTAATTCATACATTTAAAACTACCAATGAAAGTGGGCCCTCTAACTACAAAAAGCTCAGACATGTTAGCATTAAATGAATTTGCTTTACTATCAACAAAACCTTTTTTAATTAAATGATGGAATTGTTGATATGAGTGCCTGCTTACTGCTATGCTGTTAAGATTCTCCCTGACAGAAAAGAGATTAAACCACATTGTAAATGAAAAATACTGCATCGTAATTTTTAATCTTTTCACTGATTCAGACAAATGTGAGTTTGCTCTTTCATATTCCATGCAACCAATGATAGAATTACTGTTGAAACAAAAACTATGTAAGGCAAAAGCCAGTTCAGACAAAGGGCTTAAAAAAGAAGCTCGGGACACAGTGGGCATTGACTTGAGCCATAAAAAAAAGATACATTACAAGGTTAACTGGAAACAATTATGCAATATAATTTTGAACCAATGAAGAGTTGAAGCAATAGTTGGATCTATCGACTTGACTGCAATTTGTAAAATTACTATTTTTAAAAGTAAGCCTGCATTGACTAACATTAACTAACAGGGTGTCTTTAAAATAAATATGGCATGAAGAATAAATAACATCAAATGAATGATTAAAAAAAAACTTTACCAGGTGGGGTGGCACGGTGGTGCAGTGGTAGTGCTGCTGCTTCGCAGTAAGGAGACCTGGGTTCGCTTCCCAAGTCCTCCCTGCGTGGAGCCTGCATGTTCTCCCTGTGTCTGCGTGGGTTTCCTCCGGGTGCTCCATTTTCCTCCCACAGTCCATAGACATGTAGGTTAGGTGCATTGGCGATCCTAAATTGTCCCTAGTGTGTGCTTGGTGTGTGGGTGTGTATGCCTTGCGGTAGGCTGGTGCCCTGCCCGGGGTTTGTTCCTGCCTTGCACCCTGTGTTGGCTGGGATTTGCTCCAGCAGACCCTCGTGCCCCTGTGTTAGGATATAGCGGGTTGGAAAATGACTGACTGACTTTTCCAGGTGTATAGAGAGGTACAAAGATGCTTTAAGAAGTTGGAATGTTGCTAGGAAGAAGTAAATCTATGGCATTGCATCCATCCATCCATTATCCAACCCGCTGAATCCAAACACAGGGTCACGGGGGTCTGCTGGAGCCAATCCCAGCCAACACAGGGCACAAGGCAGGGACCAATCCCGGGCAGGGTGCCAACCCACCACAGGACACACACAAACACACCCACACACACTAGGGACAATTTAGAATCGCCAATCCACCTAACCTGCATGTCTTTGGACTGTGGGAGGAAACCGGAGCGCCCGGAGGAAACCCACGCAGACACGGGGAGAACATGCAAACTCCACGTAGGGAGGACCCGGGAAGCGAGCCCAGGTCTCCAGGTCTCCCAACTGCGAGGCAGCAGCGCTACCCACTGTGCCACCGTGCCACCATGGCATTGCATTTTTAATGAATAGTGCATAAATATTGCGGAATTGCAGAAATATAGTTTTACCTTATCTACATTAATAGTTGCTGCTTTGTGCACATACAAACTTTGTATTTAGCAGAAATAATCCACTGATATTCAGTGTATTAGTCAGAGAGAGAGAGAGAATTCGGTAAAATGGTAATCTCACTATGAACCTCATCTAAAGAGAAATAGAGTTTTAAAAAATGAGAGTACAAAATCTTTCACATTATTTCAGCATGATTCACCATTTCTTTGCAAAAGCAAAGTATAGTTAAACAGTGAGCCATAACACCAAAACAAACATGCAATAGCTGCCTTATAGATGTATGAATTGCTTATAACTTCTACTTTCATTACAAAGTAAAGAAAAGTCAAGCAAAATGACACCTTTTATTGACTAACTAAAAAGTTTACAATATGCAAGCTTTCAAGGCAACTCAGGCCCCTTCTTCAGGCAAGATGTAATACAGAAACTGGAGTTCCCTGTATGTATATACACACTAGGATAAGAAACAAAATTGGTAAATCTTTAAGTGAGAAATCTTAAATGTAAAAAATTAATAGACTCCTTCAGGCTAGGGCTCATTTAACAAGAGAGAAGAACAATGTATGGTCAAGATCTTTGGATAAGATAACTGTCCAACAAAGTCTTTTGAAGTTTCTAATGAGTTTTTCAATACAATGTGGATCTGTAGTCAGGTTGTCTGTGTCAGTCTGAGAGATGCAAACAATCCTCATACCTGGCCATAAAACTCTTGTCTCTATTCAAACCATGTTGCAATGTGTTACATTTTAGCATGAGCTTTACTTCCCATTCTTTTCTCTCTTGCTGTGTTCTGAAGTTGCCCATAAGCACTGTGACTTTAAAGTCCCTCTCACGGTGTCCATGGCTGTTGAAGTGGGCCGCTACAGGAACATCTGTGTTGCCACGTTTAATGCGGAACCTGTGTAATTTCATTCTCTGGCGCAGTGTTTGTCCAGTTTCTCCCACACAGAGTGCAATGTCAGGACATTTCATGCAGAGAATTAGGTAGACCACATTAGATGATCTGCAGGAAAATTATCCCTTTATGTGATGTTCTAGTCGGCAGTGTGGTATAACTATACGGTCTGTATTATAAATGTGGGCACACGTTTTACATCTTTTCTGTAGGCATGGAGATGTGCCATTTTCTGTTGGTTCACTTAGGGAGCTTCGGACAATTAGTTGCTGAAGGTTTGGTGGTTGTCTGTATGCCAAGAGGGGAGGTTCAGGAAATACATTTTTCAGTGTTTGGTCATTGGTTAGCATTGGCTGAAGTTCTTTTAGAATTTTTCGAAGTGCTTCAAGATGTGGGTTGTAGGTGACAACAAGTGGGATGCGGTTCTTGTTGTCTTTGTTTTTATATTCCAGAAGGCTGTCTCTGGGTATGGCAGTAGCTCTTCTTATTTGAGTGTCTTGTTTTGGTGGTGTAACCTTGTCTGATGAAATCTTGTCTGAGCTCCTGCAGTTGTTTATCCCGGTCTGTCGGGTCTGAGCAAATACGATTGTACCGTATTGCTTGGCTGAAAATAATGGAGCGCCTTATATGCTTGGGGTGGAAGCTATCACTTCTTAGGCAGATCCATCTGTCTGTTGGTTTGTGAAAAACAGAAGTTAAAAGGGTGTTGTCTTTCAGTTGAACGGTACTGTCAAGGAAGCTGACTTCTGTTTTTTAGTAATTCAGCTTCAGCTTTATGTTGGGGTGAAAAGAATTATATTCATTATGAAAATGGAGGAGGTCCTTCTCACTGGCAGTCCAGATTATGAACATCCAGGACACCACTGACTTCTTAAAAAAACTGTCTGCTATAGGCCCCTTACCTGAGGGAACCTTACTGGCCACAATGGATGTTGAGGCACTTTACACAAACATCCCTCAAGATGATGGCATATTGGCATGTGAAACGTACCTCAGACAACATGATTTACCCACAAAGTCAGTAATAGATGATGATAAAAATGATAAAATTCACTCTGACACATAATTTATTGGGGTCCAGCGGCTGTGGGGCATCTGTTGGTGAAGAAAGATTCATGGATCTTGACTTTGCTGACGATGCTGTGATCTTCGTGGAGTCAATGGAGGCTCTGATCGGGGCACTTGAGAGACTGAGCGAGGAGTCTGAGTGTCTGGGCTTGCGAGTGTCCTGGATGAAAACTAAGATCCAGGACTTTAATGACCTCTTGGGCACAGCCATCAGCAGTGTGTCTGTTTGCAGAGAGAGTGTCGACCTTATCGAGAGGTTTACTTACCTTGGCAGTGACATTCATGTCTGTGGTGAGTCTTCCTATGAAGTCAGTAGACAGATTGGGAGAGCATGGGGGGGTCAGGAGGTCGCTGGAAAGGGGTGTGTGGCGCTCCCAATATGTATGCAAAAGGACGAAGGTCCAAGTCTTTAGAGTCCTGGTGCTTCCTGTCTTGCTATATGGTTGTGAGACATTGACGCTATCCAGTGACCTGAGATGAAGACTGGACTCCTTTGGTACTGTGTCTCTCCAGAAAATCCTTGGGTACCATTGGTTTGACTTTGTGCCGAATGAGCGGTTGCTCATGGAGTCCCGAATGAGGCACATTACCTGCATTGTGAAGGAGCGTCAGTTACGGCACTATGGTCATGTGGCGCATTTCCTGGAGGGTGATCCGGCTTGTTAGATCCTTATTTTTGGGGACCCAAGTGGCTAGACCAGGCCAAGGGGTCGCCCACGTAAAACCTGGCTGCGGGGGGTGGGACTGGACTGTGTGTCTGCCTGGGGGGTTGCCAACTGGGATCCCGAGTTGTTTCGTCATGTAGTGGGTGCGGCAACGCACTGTACCAGTGCATGCTCCCCAAATTGAACTTGAACTGAACATCTAACATACCACTGAAAAAACAGCTGAACTTGTGCCCATCCTAGAAATTCCATCTTCTGATTTTGGTGTGGTCCAAGTAAGACATCTTTGAATTGAGATATTTTTGATAACCGTTGTCTTTACAGTTCTAATGGTCCATTTGTGATATTGTTCCTTCTTCATTCTTCTTTCATCTCCAGCTAAGATATGTCCTTAAAGTCTGTAAAAATCTTTATCTTTTCTGCAAGTTTCATTTAAGATTTTATAATTTTAACACCACCAAATGGAGTTTGGAAGCAGTGGTGTCAGTACTCAGGAATCATGGGCAGCACAATGGATAGTGGTGCTCTATCAACAGTTTCAGTGTCCTGGGTTCAAATATCCTATCTTTGCTTTGCCTCTGTAGAGTGTGAACATTGTCCTTATTTATGTGTGGGTTTTCCACCCATATTCCAAAGAAAATGTAGAGTTTTTGACTCTGATTCGGCCTCTTCTATATATGATTGCTTACCCTGTTTGTGAAGCCCTAATGCCACACTCTAACAAAAACTACATATGAATTAAAAAAAGTGCCTTTTCCCTGTAGTGCTAGGCAGTGGCTCTTAATGGTTTGTAGAGCTGTATCAGAGGTGCAAGTCCTAATTGTTGCAACTTTGATGGCCCTTACTTCAGTCTAATAAGCAAGCCATAATAGCTTAGCTTTGCATTGACTATGTAATTAAAAATCTGGTTGCAGTTAACTGAGGATAAAATCATTTTTTGTCACTGATTCTCCTTGTTTCTCATCTCTCATTTCTCTCCAGTAAGATCCAGTTTTATTTGACAAATTCACTGAACTCTTGATACTATACTGATTGTTTGTTTACTCTTGTTACTGCCAGTATATAATATTATCTGATGAAAAATATGAACTTTTTAAATTAACCATTAACAAGACTTAATTGGTCATATCTCCACATATAAAGTGATCATCATGTGCAATACTTTAGTTTCTGAGTATATTTACAGATAAAAATTTCATGTTTCAGAACATGCAAGTAACTGATTATGTAATTCTTACTATTTTATTTTGTTGATTCATTTTATGTAACATGTTTCCTTCTTCATTTGAAATTTAAATACATTTTGTATGTAAAAAAATAACTAATAAATTAAAAACAAAAAGTTATTAGATAAACTAATAATAAGATCACTACACTCCAAGTCTTGCACAGTTCTTTAATGACTGAGCTGTCATTTACTAAAGAGCAACATGGTCCTACTCCTTCTTCTTAGGAAAAAGGGTTGGAGGGAAAATTGTCATATTCATTTCCTTTCAGATCTCACCATTAAATGGCTAACAGTTACATTTTGTATGAAAGTGTACTAGCCATTAATTTTTTAGTGTAATCCTTTGTGAAAATCAGTTTTGCATCTGTCAAACAAAAAATATATGTAAAATAAATTTACCCATAACATACTGTAAATGCTTTAGTTTTGGCATTGCTGGGGGTTTTATTATTATTATTATTATTTTTTTATTATTATTATTATTATTTTGTTCCTTAGGTCTTTAAACATACCAAATCTACATTGGCTATTACAGCATCAAGCTCCACTTGTGTTACTCCACAGTCTCTCCTCACTACATCACCCTCTTGCCAGCAGGGCACATTTAGCAAGGAGCAGGATCAAACATCCTTCCACCCACTCTCACTGCCAGACTCAAATCTAATAGTGAAAGCTTCCTACTGTGGCAGCTGGCTTGAGCAAGCTTTGTTTAATAATGTTCTCCTGTTAATATTGCTGTCATGCTGGTGCCAAGATGAATATAAATCACAGAGTAGAGGAAATGCATAAAAAATGTTGTTCCCCAATATGATTCACTCACCTAATGCATAATAAAATATCAGTGAATCTACATATGCCAAATACATAAAACAGACCCAGACTTCTTAATGAAACTAAACATTTCGAATTGTCAGGCATACTGACCAGTGCATAACTACAGATATAGAGAGGACATTAATTTGTAGGCAATTTCTATTTATTGACTCTTTTGCAGCATGCACCATCACAAACTGCTTTGCAGTGCAAACAAGATCACATTACAGTTTCAAGTACACATATTTCAATTTCAGTTTTATGATACCTGTCATGCATTTAATTTTGTGTCAATGTGTAACCATAACCAAGTCACTTCACCTGCATGTGCTCCAATTGGAAAAATGAAAGAAATATAAACATATAACCAATATTTCTTAAATATTCTAAGTCACCTTGGAGAGAGGAATCAGCCAAAAAATATGTTATATATATATAACAAACACCCCATAATGAACAATGTGAAAAAAGTTTACTTGAGGTTTTTGCAAATTTATTAAAAATAAAAAAACTGAGAAATCACATGTGCATAAGTATTCACAGCCTTTGCTCAATACTTTGTCGATGCACCTTTGGCAGCAATTATAGCCTCAAGTCTTTTTGAATATGATGCCACAAGCTTGGCTCAGCTATCCTTGGCCAGTTTCGCCCATTCCTCTTTGCAGCACCTCTCAAGCTCCATCAGGTTGGATGGGAAGCGTCGGTGCACAGCCATTTTAAGATCTCTCCAGAGATGTTCAATCGGATTCAAGTCTGGGCTCTGGCTGGGCCACTCAAGGACATTCACAGAGTTGTCCTGAAGCCACTCCTTTGATATCTTGGCTGTGTGCTTAGGGTCGTTGTCCTGCTGAAAGATGAACCGTCGCCCCAGTATGAGGTCAAGAGCGGTCTGGAGCAGGTTTTCATCCAGGATGTCTCTGTACATTGCTCTGTACATTGCTACATCTTTCCCTTTATCCTGACTAGTCTCCCAGTCCCTGCCACTGAAAAACATCCCCACAGCATGATGCTGCCACCACCATGCTTCACTGTAGGGATGGTATTGGCCTGGTGATGAGCGGTGCCCGGTTTCCTCCAAACATGATGCCTGCATTCACATCAAAGAGTTCAATCTTTGTCACATCAGACCAGAGAATTTTCTTTCTCATGGTCTGAGAGTCCTTCAGGTGCCTTTTGGCAAACTCCAGGAGGGCTGCCATGTGCCTTTTACTAAGGAGTGGCTTCCGTCTGGCCACTCTACCATACAGGCCTGATTGGTGGATTGCTGCAGAAATGGTTGTCCTTCTGGAAGGTTCTCCTCTCTCCACAGAGGACCTCTGGAGCTCTGACAGTGTGACCATCGGGTTCTTGGTCACCTCCCTGACTAAGGCCCTTCTCCCCCGATCGGTCAGTTTAGATGGCCAGCCAGTTCTAGGAAGAGTCCTGGTGGTTTCGAACTTCTTCCACTTACGGATGATGTGCTCATTGGGACCTTCAAAGCAGCAGAAATTTTTCTGTAACCTTCCCCAGATTTGTGTCTCGGAGGTCTACAGACAATTCCTTTGACTTCATGCTCGCTTTGTGCTCTGACATGAACTGTCAACTGTGGGACCTTATATTGACAGGTGTGTGCCTTTCCAAATCATGTCCAATCAACTGAATTTACCACAGGTGGACTCCAATTAAGCTGCAGAAACATCTCAAGGATAATCAGGGGAAACAGGATGCACCTGAGCTCAATTTTGAGCTTCATGGCAAAGGCTGTGAATATTTATGTACATGTGCTTTCTCAATTTTTCTATTTTTAATAAATTTGCAAAAATCTCATGTAAACGTTTTTCACGTTGTCATTATGGGGAGTTGTGTGTAGAATTCTGAGGAAAAAAATGAATTTAATCCATTTTGGAATAAGGCTGTAACATAACAAAATGTAGAAAAAGTGATGCGCTGTGAATACTTTCCGGATATACTGTATATATATATATATATATATATATATATATATATATATCTATACTAATAAAAGGCAAAGCCCTCACTGACTCACTCACTCACTGACTGACTGACTGACTCACTCATCACTAATTCTCCAACTTCCCGTGCAGGTAGAAGGCTGAAATTTGGCAGGCTCATTCCTTACAGCTTACTTACAAAAGTTAGGCAGGTTTCATTTAGAAATTCTACGCGTAATGGTCATAACTGGAACCTGTTTTTTGTCCATATACTCTAATGGAGGAGGCGGAGTCACGTATCGCGTCATCACGTATTACGCCTCCTATGTAATCACGTGAACTGAAAACAAGGAAGAGATTTAGAGCACGAGTCAAACGCGGTAACGAAGGTAAATGACGTTAATTGTTGAGTGTCTTTTAATACTGTGTAATTGTTGAGTGTCTTTTAATACTGTGTAAGCATACATATTAACACATGTGCAATTAAACGTGTGCATTTACGGGGTGATTTCTCAGGCTTAAAAGCTCGCCTTTTATTAAAAAGGTAAATGCAAACTGTTTTCATTCTGAAGGGCACAAACCACGTTAGATTTCAGACGTTAAACGCGCAAAAATGTCGGTACACCAGATAAATAAGCGCAACATATTATCAGTTGTATTGTATGCTTACAATACATATAGAAATGTGTTAATCGTTAACTAATATTATGGGATGGTGTTTTTCGACTCGCGCCTTGATTTAAACGATTGCATGTCTTGGTGGGTTTGCGTAGCTTATTGTCAATATCTTTACACCTCTTTTTAAGACTTAATTTAAAAAGGTTTTCTTTTCTTCTTAATTAAAATTTAAAAGCAATACTTCACCACTGCGAAGCCCCTCTAGCGCTGACGTCCGAGGTTCGATTACCGTAAGCGAGTGCAGTGAGTGTGTACGCCTGATGAGCCAAGAATAAGGGGGAAAGACGTGTCGCATACTCTTTGCATTATTTGACAGTAAACTATTTTCAACCATTCTATGATCTGCTTCTCACAACTGAAGGCACCGTGGCTGATGTTACCTGACTTGCTGGCCAACCATAAGCGTTACCTGGTAGGTAACCACCCACTCACTTCACTCCCTTACGGGAATCGAACCTCGGATGTCAGCGCTAGAGACGAAGCCCCTAAAATTGCGCCACGCTGTGTGGTTCGTTTATTTGACAGCATGTAGATCGGGGTAATTACATTCACGGCATTCGTAGTCTGATTCACAATCTGATTGTATGGGTGGTTACCTACCAGGTAACGGTTATGGTTAGCCAGCAAGTCAGCTCGAAGTGATCACTCGAGTGAAGGCAGCTTCACAAAAAAACAGATCCTTAACAAACTGTTATTAGTATATTTTCTCTCAATTTAAAAAGGTTTTCTTTTCTTCTTGATAAAAATTTAAAAGCAGTACTTCGCCGGTGCAAAGCGCGGGGGTTTGAGTGACTGACGCATACAGACATATTCATGAGTGCAGGTACTTCGGAAAGAAAGCACCATGTAAACCTAAAGTTTAAATTAAGTTCATAGACCTACAAAAGGTTGCCATTGATTTCAGGCAAGATTGCTTTTCTCCTGTACAACTATACGTTGCATTCTCAAGAGTGTGCTTGCACAGCTTGGTCATATTACAACCGGAGTGCTGAACTGACAACGTGGTATACAAACAGAACTATAACAATCGTAATAAACGAACAAAAAAACAGCGGACAACCCGTGGATTAAATAAAAAGGCTGCTTCCGTTGGCGAAGCAACGAAAAAGGAAGACCTTATATGGCGTTTGTTTATAAAACAGCGGCGAGGCTGTGTGAAGTCAGCTTCACAAAAAACCAGATCCTTAACAAACTGTTATTGGGATATTTTCCCTCAATTTAAAAAGGTTTTCTTTTCTTCTTAATAAAAATTTAAAAGCAGTACTTCGCGGGGATTTAGATCTATATATATATATATATATATATATATATATATATATATATATAGATAGATATAGATAGATAGATATAGATAGATATAGATATATATATAGATGTATATAGAGATATAGATATATATAAATATACATATATAGATATAGATATATATAGATATAGATATATATATATATATGTCTATATATATATATATGTAAGCTTATAAGTACTGCCTTACTTCTCTTTAAGAAAGGAAGATGTAATGATACTTGATTTAAACGATTCCATGTCTTGGTGGGTTTGCGTAGCCTATTGTCAATATCTTTACACCTGTTTTTAAGACTTCTTGACTGAAACGGGCTTTCACGAAAAAAGTTAGGGCTTTGCTACAGGATACACCCTCCACAAGTTAAGGAAGTAAAAATAAAAGTATATATTTCTGTTTTATTTAAACCTTTTAAGTTCGTATGCATAGCCCCATTTGGCTGTTTTAGTTTTTTTTTTTCTTTCTTCAGTAATATTTAATCTCCTTAAAGAAAAAGAACATATGCATTTTACTTTTTTTGTATCTCTTTAGTAATATTTTAGTGTAAAAGGATAACCAGTATTTAAACCTTTTATGTTACTTTATAAATTTATTTTACACAATGTTGAAAAATTAATAAGAAAGCTACATATTTTGGCAGCTGTTGCTTTAATTTTCAATGAAATGAAAAAAGCTCTCCAAGAGAAAACGTCAATGAAGAAGAAACAGTTTGCACTATCTAAAAAGGAGAAACCCTCATTTATAAAGGTTTGCTACAGATGACTTAACTGAAAATAAATGAATAGTTCCTATGTGTATAATACATATTTATCTATTTTACTTATGCCTTTATTCAAGCAACTTGCAACATCTGAGGTACAATTTGTTACATTACTTTTGTTTTTTGCAGCACAGGCAGGTGAAGTGACTTCCTCAGGGTCACACAGTGGTGTCAGTACCAGGATTTGAACTGACAAGCTCCGGGTTTGCTGAAATATTACTGAAGAAAGAAAAAAAACGAAAACGGGCAAATAGGGCTATGCATTCAGATGTCCATCCATCCATTATCCAACCCGCTATATCCTAAATACAGGAGCCAATCCCTGCCAACACAGGGCACAAGACAGGAAACAAACCCCGGGCAAGGTGCCAGCCCACTGCAGGGTGCACACACCCACACACACCCCACACACCAGGGACAATTTAGAATCGCCAATGCACCTAACCTGCATGTCTTTGGACTGTGGGAGGAAACCGGAGTACCCAGAGGAAACCCAGACAGACACAGGGAGAACATTCAAACTCCACGCAGGGAAGCGAACCCGGGTCTCCTAACTGGCACCTTTCACTGTGCTACCATGCCGCCCGCATACAAACTTAAAAGGTTTAAATAAAACAGAAATATATACCTTTATTTTTACTTCCTTAACTTGTGGAGGGTGTATCCTGTAGGAAAGCCCTAAGTTTTTTCATGAAAGCCCCTTTCAGTAAATAAGCCTTAAAAACAGGTGTAAAGCTAAACTTGCAGCACCACTATTCAATTACACTAGTCTAACGCCTCTCCTAAGGTGACATACTGTGAGATCTAGGCATCAGTCAAAGCACCAATCACAGGCCCGATTAGAAAGCGGGAAGCTGTGATTTGTCGTCTCCCTCCCATGTAACAATCACAGCCTGTGTTACAACGCACTATGTATGTATGTATATATGTATATATGAAGAGGATGGATGGATGGATGGATATGTGTGTGTTTATGTATATGTATGTGTATATATATGTTGATATGTGTATATATATATGTATATATATGTTGATATATATATATATATATATATGTATACATATGTATATGTAGCTATGTGTATACAGTGGTGTGAAAAACTATTTGCCCCCTTCCTGATTTCTTATTCTTTTGCATGTTTGTCACACAAAATGTTTCTGATCATCAAACACATTTAACCATTAGTCAAATATAACACAAGTAAACACAAAATGCAGTTTTTAAATGATGGTTTTTATTATTTAGGGAGAAAAAAAATCCAAACCTACATGGCCCTGTGTGAAAAAGTAATTGCCCCCTTGTTAAAAAATAACCTAACTGTGGTGTATCACACCTGAGTTCAATTTCCGTAGCCACCCCCAGGCCTGATTACTGCCACACCTGTTTCAATCAAGAAATCACTTAAATAGGAGCTGCCTGACACAGAGAAGTAGACCAAAAGCACCTCAAAAGCTAGACATCATGCCAAGATCCAAAGAAATTCAGGAACAAATGAGAACAGAAGTAATTGAGATCTATCAGTCTGGTAAAGGTTATAAAGCCATTTCTAAAGCTTTGGGACTCCAGCGAACCACAGTGAGAGCCATTATCCACAAATGGCAAAAACATGGAACAGTGGTGAACCTTCCCAGGAGTGGCTGGCCGACCAAAATTACCCCAAGAGCGCAGAGACGACTCATCCGAGAGGTCACAAAAGACCCCAGGACAACGTCTAAAGAACTGCAGGCCTCACTTGCCTCAATTAAGGTCAGTGTTCACGACTCCACCATAAGAAAGAGACTGGGCAAAAATGGCCTGCATGGCAGATTTCCAAGACGCAAACCACTGTTAAGCAAAAAGAACATTAGGCTCGTCTCAATTTTGCTAAGAAACATCTCAATGATTGCCAAGACTTTTGGGAAAATACCTTGTGGACTGATGAGACAAAAGTTGAACTTTTTGGAAGGCAAATGTCCCGTTACATCTGGCGTAAAAGGAACACAGCATTTCAGAAAAAGAACATCATACCAACAGTAAAATATGGTGGTGGTAGTGTGATGGTCTGGGGTTGTTTTGCTGCTTCAGGACCTGGAAGGCTTGCTGTGATAGATGGAACCATGAATTCTACTGTCTACCAAAAAATCCTGAAGGAGAATGTCCGGCCATCTGTTCGTCAACTCAAGCTGAAGCGATCTTGGGTGCTGCAACAGGACAATGACCCAAAACACACCAGCAAATCCACCTCTGAATGGCTGAAGAAAAACAAAATGAAGACTTTGGAGTGGCCAAGTCAAAGTCCTGACCTGAATCCAATTGAGATGCTATGGCATGACCTTAAAAAGGCGGTTCATGCTAGAAAACCCTCAAATAAAGCTGAATTACAACAATTTTGCAAAGATGAGTGGGCCAAAATTCCTCCAGAGCGCTGTAATAGACTCATTGCAAGTTATCGCAAACGCTTGATTGCAGTTATTGCTGCTAAGGGTGGCCCAACCAGTTATTAGGTTCAGGGGGCAATTACTTTTTCACACAGGGCCATGTAGGTTTGGATTTTTTTTTCTCCCTAAATAATAAAAACCACCATTTACAAACTGCATTTTGTGTTTACTTGTGTTATATTTGACTAATGGTTAAATGTGTTTGATGATCAGAAACATTTTGTGTGACAAACATGCAAAAGAATAAGAAATCAGGAAGGGGGCAAATAGTTTTTCACACCACTGTATATGGGGGGGGGGGATGGGGGGGTTGAAAGCTCAGGAATAAAACTATTTTATGATACGTGATTCGTTTTTTCTCCCTTTGTGGATCTCCAACTGCAAATATGCAAACCATATCACAGACCTTCTCTTCCATTTATATATATATATATATATATATATATATATATATATATATATATATATATATATATATAAAAATAAATTTCAATAATGTACATTTACTGAACTTTTGCTATTTCTGGTTTACTGTATTATTTTTCTTGATTATTACATTTAGTTATTTGCTTGAATGTCTTGTTGTTTATGATCTCTACCAAGCATCTAAGTTTTCATGCAATTTTGTTACTTTAGTTCTTATTAATACACGCTTCTTTTTTTCTTTTTCCTTATTGTTTATCTATATTTTTGTGTTTATTAAATTAAGGTGGGAGTATTTAGGATGGGGTAAGAACAAGTTCCCATATGTATATGTTGTTTAATGAAATGCATTTCAAATCTCAAGCATTAAGTCACTAAAATGTAAAAGACATGTCTCATCGATAACTGTTACAAAAATTATACCTTTTTTCTATCCATAGTAATTATTGACGCAGGGTTGTTTTAAATATACAGAAAGCAAACAACAAACATTGCACATTTAATACATGCACAATTTAATATTATGAATTTATGGACCTTTAACTGTTATTTTGACAAAACATGCTTACTGTTATCTTACCAATCAAGATTTTTTTGATTTGATTTAGCTGTCCCTTATCAAACCTTCCTGAACTGGCAACAACAAAGAAGGAAGTGTTGACGTTGTATGACAACAGTTGTCTCACAATTCAAGGCAGTAGTTTTAAAAAAGAAAACTCCTTTAAAAGAAAAAAAAGGCACAGCATTTCAAAAAATACTTCTGTAAATGGATGTTACAAAAGCTACAATTTATTCCAGGCAATTGGGCCCGAAAGAGGACTTTTGGAGACATTCAGGGCAAAATGGTTGATAATTTTTTTAAGCATTTCAGAGGCAGGCAATCATAGCCATAAAGGTGTAAATTAGATAACTTGACCTGAAGCTAATGATTACTGGATAAAATTGTATCTAATAGAAAAGAAGAAAAGAAAGAACACATATCTATTTTGCAATCAAATTCACAGAATGTGCCCTGGCAGAAAGAAGCACAACATATGAATGTGATAACACAGATGCACTCTTTCAGTTACTATGGACTTATTCAACACATTTATCAACATGATGAAGATAGCAACTGGTGAAAAATTACAGTATAAAATGGACTTTTAAGAATACTACCATAATGGCATGTTCTTAATTAAGGCACACTTTTGCATCTTTATATATTTTCTGCCACTGTACAGTGCATAATGCTCAAATAGTCCATGGCAGACTAAAAAGACTGACACCTAAAAAGATATCAATTATTACTAGTTTTGTGAGATGAGGAAAGCTGGAACTACATCTGGATAAATAAAAACAGCATATTTATCTCTCACATCAGTTTTGCAATATACAGTAAAAGCTGCAACATCTGAAACTTGGCACATTTTTGCTACATCAAGCCTTATAAGAAGATAGAAAAGACCTCTAATGTATGAAATCCTACTATCATGAGTGGTTTGTCTATAAAACAGTATTTGTGACTTTTTTCAGGCTCTTTCTCCATCAGACAATTTGCATAATCTCTGTGTGTGTTTTATTTTTGTGGGTACTGACATCTAAAATATGTGTATTATGGCAGCTCTAAATTGGCATGGTATGAGCTATTGAGGTGTGTGACCTCCGATGGGCTGAGTTGGTTGTTGCCTTGTGTCCATTGTTTCCTCAGCTCCAGTGACACTAAACCGGATTAATGAATTTAACTAAATTCTGGACATTAATTTAGTCTACCATGAATTACAGAAAAACTGAATTGAAAAGATAACTGACAACTTCTAAAGTGGCAATCATAAAATGTAATTTATTAACATTTTTTGCAGATTTGTTAATAGTGTCGTCTTCAGAGTTAAAAAATAATTATGGGCTTTTTTTAAAAATAACATGACATTCTCAAACCTATTTTTTCCAATTTAAGTATCAGAGCCACTACTCCACCACTAACTGTAGAGCTTACATTTAAATCTATGCTGCTTATACCAAAGAAACTTTTCTCCACAAAACATGCAATGTTACCTGTTGCAAAGTCATTTTAGGTAAGAAATTAAAAGGGCGGAGTGGTGGCTCTCAGGCTAAGGATCTGCGCTGGTATCCTGAAGATTGCCGGTTCCAATCCTCGTCACTGCCATAAGAGATCCAACTTGAGCAAAGCCCTTAACCTTCAATTGCTCCTGGGGCACTGTACAATGGCTGACCCTGCGCTCTGACACCAAGAGGTATGTGAAAACTAACAAATTCCTAATGCAAGAAATTGTATAAGGCAAAATAAAGAACAAAAAAAGAAGGATAACCCAAGCAACTCCTGCGACAGAATATAAGGTTATGGTGCATTTTAAAATGGAAATATCTACAGAACACAAAACATTTAGGTATGAGTCAGTAGTAACAAGCTAGATACTTAGTAAAAAGCTTTCATAATGTAAAACCTTGAAACTTTGAAGCCCTAAGATATCCCTAGCTCTGCATTTCTCCAATGATAATCCTGTAGGTAGAAGCAAGCCTAGGTATCTTATGACTGAACTAATGAAGCAATGAAACACACTTGGCTAATCGCAAACACCTGTGACATCAGCTGCTCCAAAGATTATGGAGCCCTGAAATGGGGATCCCGTATTGAAAAAGTGTTGTTATTTCTACATGGTGTGACCGAAATATATGCAAATACCCATACATTAAAGTGTATAATAAACACTTTAATCACATCTGAGTGATTTGTAATCTTAAATTGTGCAGCAGAGGAAAGCAAAAAAGGGCCTTGTTCCAAACATAATGGAGGGCACTGTATGTTACCTGTTTTTTTGTTTTCAGTTGCACACCTGATGAATGCTATACAGCTCTATACATTGTGTCTCTTATTTTCTTTCTGTGCTCTTCAAATTAAAGAATAATTTTTCAACAACTACAGCATTACTGAAAACAACGTTAATGGTCAATTTATGCACTTTTAGGAATACTATTACCGTAGAGTCACAATTAGGGTCTATAATAGATTTGCCTTTTCTCAATGACAATAAAAGTGGGCTTTAAGGCATCCTCACAAATACTCCTTGACTGTCTAAGTGAAAACAGTTTCCAAAGAGGAGAACGATTAGACCTAAAATAGGCAGAATAATTAATCTTAAACCTGAACAACAGAAAAAATGTCTCTATAAATCAGGTTAAAGCTCATTAGGGTGACATTTTATTGCTTTACCAGTTAATTGACAAACACGCTAAACAGCTAAAAGCTTGTGAAATATTGTGAAAAGCAATAAATATTGGAAAACCTACTGTAATACAAACAGGTAGGAGAAATATTTGAGAAATGCTTCCCATTAATTTACACATAGCACTGCTCCAAGAAACCATGAAGGTGCAGAATATACGTATATATGTGTATAATATAAAATGAAAGAAATACAGTTAGCTGAAGAAAAAATATTCATGTTCAGATAAATTTTATGAAACTTTACTTTTAGTCACATTTTTTAAAATGCAGTATTTTGACATTAAATAAAAATTTTCATTGAACATGAACCTGTGTACCAATGTGCCATCTATCTTACCACTGTCTTTATATTTCAAAATATAACAATGCCTTTATCAGTGGCAGTGTACCTAAAAATCACCTTGACAACATCATGGTACAGTGAATCCTGCACAAAAAAGTTTCAGCCCTTTAGGGAATTGTGGTATACTGCACTTTCTTCAACTTTCAAACATCAACAGATCTGAATAAAAGTATATATCTGTGTGGACTTACTTATTTTCTGATATATGGTGCACACCTCATGCTCAAGATAGTAGAGCAGGCCTACAAAACAAAGTCTTAATCAGAGCTCTGTACTGTATATGCTATGGAACACATACAGTCAAGGCTGCTATTGTTGACTAATAAATATTTTTTATTTAAATAGAGCTATTTAAGTACTGCCAGTGTCCAGTAATATGGCTATGAGTGTAGGTGCTGCTTCAACAGCTGTTTGTAATATTTTTTAAAGTAAAACACAATTCTGTGTTAGAACTTTATTACTTTTGGGGTAAAGCTATATTTGTAAAATTATCTATGAAATACCCAATAATTTACACATAGCATTGCTCCAAGAAATCATGGATTCTGCTCTAACATTGTGACGATGAATCCAAATCACAAAAGGGGAATCCTCCCCAAACCCCTATGCTCGACAACATGATGAAGTGTCTGTGGAATGAAATCAAGAATGGGAACATCCACGCAGCAAGAGACAAATGTGTGTCCATGTACTGAATTGAATTGTAAGATCAACTCTGTGTTAGAGAGTGCTAAATCACACAGGGGCCAGTGGGGTTTTTTATCTGGCCTTGGCTACAGCATAAATAATAATCCAGCAACTCTGTAATAATAATAATCCTTGTTGAGCAGTAGCATAACAATAAATACAGCATCAAGACTGTAATTTTAGGATTTTTATGGTGTGGGACTGATTTTACAAGCAGCTTTGCAGAGTGTAAGTTTGGTAAATTTGATTCTACGTCATCTGTAATTTGATGACACTTTATTTGTTCTTGGCATTCTTTGACGACCAGACTAGAGCTGAAAAAACTCTAATATCATGCTTTGATTGGATGGTGAATTTTGGCACCTTTGTATAAATTATAGATTACACGGTACTATATGCCTATATGCACAGGGTGAAAAACGTACCATATGCAACAGCTGCAAATTCAATAGCTCATTATGGTAAATCAGTGGAATTATTCTAAGCAGATACTGCTGCAGAACAAAGACATTATAGGTGTATCTTTACATGTGAACATGAGAGAGGAGCCACTCTGTAAGACTCTTTTGGAAAAATAGACATGTGAAGCATGCCATTTCAGAAAACATGTAGCAATTGGGCTGTAATAACAGGCTCTTTATTTTTCTTCTGAAAATTTTCAGAAGAGAAAAAGAACTTCCTTTGCTTAACAATATATTTAAAACATGGATATCTTTCCAGAATAATAGAAAACTTACAGTGATAGTGACAACATTATCATAATCTTGGCATGCAGCAACCATTCTCCCCAACCCCCACCATTAACTTAAAATTTAATTCAAGTCCCAGAAATAAAGCGACTAGCCTAATGTAATTAAAGCATTTATTAAATCAAAGTATAATGATTTGCATTAAACATTTCTCAATGACTCCAGTTTGTCATATTTCACAAAATATGTAATCTCATCATCAAATCAGTATGCAATGTCACAGTATACTTTGATTTAAATCAGCCTTTAAGAATGCAGACAAAGACTACACCTCCAAGCCCGTTGCTGTGTTGATCATTGAATTTTATTTTACCGCATCTGTGCTTCACATGTTATACCAGTCCGAGGATTTTTATTATTGGTGTTTCCTCTATTGTTTACTTATGTCATAGTCTCTAATTTGTTGGCCCCCCTTGACCATATTTATGATGAGTCTGTGCTATTGTACTTTATTTTCAAGTCCATCACATGACAGAACCTGTTTGTTAAGGGACAAAAGGCAAGCTCCATTCCATACTTATGTTAAAAGCCGTGTTAAGCCACATAGCATGACATCCATTGAAACTACAATAATGATCATGAATGGAAAGAAATAAAAAAAATATTCATAATAAGACAGCCTTTTAATTTAGTACATATGTATGTCATAGTAGAAGTAAAAGAAAAATCCATTTTACACTGAAGAACATATAAACTTTACACAGAAAACGAATGCACTTGGGGTACAAACGCAGAAACACAAGTGTGTCCTTTTTAGTTTCCTTTATGTCTGCTGCGTAGATAATATGCAAGTAGAGCTGCAAATTGATGGTGACTTGTCAACTCAGTTCTTAATGTGTACCTGATCATTTGCAATTTGATTCAAAATTGTAACAGCAGCTGTGGCCTGTTCAAAAACTGTTATTTTGCAAATAAATTAAAAAATCTTCCTCCATGAACTAATCCTCAATAGGCTGCAAAAAACCACAGGTTTTCAAACAGGGTGACCGTAGCAGCCCTACAGAGGTTGATATTCTTTAAAAATGATGCCAGATTTTAAATATTGTTTTTAAAATTATCTTATGTAGTTTTCAAATAAGTATAACTAAAAAGTATGACTAAAAAACTTCTAAGTGAAACTTCTGAGACTAAGAAGTCAAAAAAATTAAGAAAATATGATTTATTTATTCTAAATACATTTACTTAGTTTACAGTGTAATATTATAATACAAGTATCATTTGTCTAAATGTAACAAGTTTATTGCAGGGGTTTCCAAACTTTCATAAATCAAGGCCCCCAAAAATGTTATACCATCTGGTCCCACTAATATAAACCCAACATGGCAAAGTAGAGCACAGTCTTGGATCTCAATTACTGTTAACAGTAGTAACAGCATGATTTGGGATAACAGAAGACCTAACAAAAAAATGCTTAACTACAATTCACTTCTGACACACATGTGCTCAGATGTTGTTGGATATTTTTAGGCAAGGGGTGCCCAAAACATGTGGGCCAACGAGGTCCAAGCTTGATTGCAACATTCAAAGGTTGGATCTTGCCCTAGAAACATTTTGGACAATTTTAAACAAAACAGATGTGCCCAATATATAATTTTAAGTTGAATGATTGTATGCTTTGCGCATATGAAGGTTGAGTGAATTCTCTGCATTGCTACCTTCCAATCCTTTTCTGAGAAGTTAATTTTGAGATCCTTTTCCCACTGTACTATGGGATCTTTGAAATAGAAGGACTGTAAAATGGTTTTATATATTACGGAGATGTTGTCTGAGTGCTCAAGACTGATCAATATTTTTTCTGGCATATAGGTAGGTGGGAGGTGAGGAAAATTGGGCAGGTTTTCTTTAACAAAGTTTCTGATTTGAAGGTAGTGAAAGAAATGTGTTGCTGGAAAGTTAAATTTGGAGTATAATTGTTCGTAGGCTGCAAAGATGTTGTCTATGTACAGATCTCTAAGTGATTTAATCCTGAACGTTTTCCAGACATTAAAAACTATGTATGTCTGAGAGGGTGGAAAAAATGGTTCTTGTGCAGAGGTGTCACAGATAAAAGCTTCTCTTTTATCTTAAAATACTTCCTACATTGGTTCCATATTTCGGAGTGAGTGAAGCACAGTTGGGTTGTTAGTATGTTGGCAATGACTTGTACTTAATTGGGTTACAAAGCAAGGAATATAAAAAAGTACTGCGGGATTATATTTCTATTGCAGACCAAGCCTGTGTATGTTCATTTATTTGTGTCCAAGTCCAGGTTTTTACAGCTTGTATGTTTGCATTGCGAACTTCCTGCTTGTGGATTTGTTGAGCTAAGATCATATTAGCTTTCTGTCCATGTTCATAGTAATGATGTCTTAATTTAAAAAGGAGTTGTTCTGTTTCTTTAGTTGTTAAGAGGTTGAGTTCTGGAGCCTGTCTTTTCCTATGAAGTGCCTCACTTGGACACCTGGCATGTTCTTGATCTATTCTAGTAATTTCACTAATTAGCAGTGATACCTTTTTGGTTTCCAATTTATTTCTGTGGGAAAGATATGAGATAATCTGTCCTCTTAAGAAAGCCTTCAGGGTTTCCCAGAGTATTCCTTCAGAAACCTCTGAGGATGTGTTTGTCTCTAAAAAAAATCGATTTGTTTGGATATAAATTCTGTACAGTTCTTGTCTGCTAATAAAAGTGGGTTAAGATGCCATCTGCAAGATGAGTATGTGGGGCATAATGATTTTAGCTCCAAGATCAAAGGGGCACATTCAGAGTTAACAATACCGTCATACTTACAAGATTTAATCATAGGCAAGAAATTATCTACAAAAAAAATAATCAGTTATTGAGTAGCAATGATGCACTGGTGAAGTAGAAGGACTATGCTCTTGAGTTTTATGCTCTTGAGTTTGGGTTTAGAAATCTCCAGAGATCTGATAAGTTGTGATCAGTTACAAACTGTGTAATTTTCTTTGCAGTGTTAGATGTAATCACCCCTGTGGCAGGAGATCTATCTAATTCTGGATTTAAAACACAATTAAAGTCCCCAGTCATTATAATTTTATGAGTGTTCACATTGGGAATGGATACAAATACATTTTGGATGAAGTCCCTATCATCCACATTGGGTGCATGGATATTTATCAAAATCACTTTACAGTTAAATAAATTACCCATGCCAATCACATATCTCCCTTCGGGATCAGATATTACATCTGACACTGCAAATGAGACTCTTCAATGTATAAGAATTCCCACACCTCTAGTTTTCTTTGTAAAGCTGGAATGGAATATTTGGCCAGTCCAGTCATTGTGCAGCTGAAACTGATCCTTGCTTAATAAGTGGGTCTCCTGTAAAAATACTATTTTAGCGTTTAGACCTGTTAGGTGAGAGAATACTTTCTTTCTCTTTAATTTGTGATTCAGACCTTTAACTTTCCAGCTCACAAAGTTAACTGTTTGGTCATGAAGACATTGCTTCTGAACTTTTGTTGTCATTTTGTAGTCTTAACTGAAAATAAGACAGCTTTGACCTTAATTTCCAATTTTCCCAGGAGTTATTGCCATGAAACCTATTGGTATGTTGGCATTTATAATTATAAGGATTAAAAGGATAGATTAGAGATCATTTTCTCTCTTTCTCTCACCCCCAGTCCCCCCCCCCCCACATTTTGCCTCCCCATACGAGGCTGAACCACACTTCACAAAGTCCCAGTCCTCTGACATACCTAGAGACAGAGCATGTCCAAAACAAAACAAGCAGCGGCATATGAGGGTTAAAATTGAGATATCTATTGACAATAAAGTCCAAATACTATCTCTCTATTATAAAAAATAATCTTGGAAGGTTGGAAGGAGACGAGACATGATTTTCTCAGAGAGACACTTTCACGTCCTGCGAGACAAGTCTTTGTGCCAAGAGATTTAACCACGCTTGGGGCTGGAAATAAAACAAAGAGTAGATGACAAAGTAGAACGTCGTAAAGAATTCAAAAAAATTGGCGCGGTACACATGCAGAGCAGGTCAGAGATAATGGAAGTAGGAAAATTCGAAAGTCTCAAAAAAAGAATATTAAAGATTGCATTACCGCAAACAAATGGAAATTATTACTCGGTGAAATCAAATATATTGTTTGGATTTAAACTCTAAGTCAGAGACTTGTAGATCACATAATTCGTGTTGTCCTGAGGGAAAAAAAAGTAATGTTTCTTCCCAATGAAGAGGTGTATCTGCTAGAATTAAAAGATTTGTTGTTTGGTGAAAGTGAAATCCTACGAGAGAAATCATTTTTCATTTGAGTGAATGCTATTGTCAGACACATTTCTTGTATAGAGAAAGAAACGATATTCACTCATGGGCAGTTATACGTTGCATTGTCACAATGTAATTCCAAACATGAAATCAAAATTCAATCCGATATTGATGAAAAGGTAAAAGTGAAAAGAGATCGAATATGCGGACATAGGTGATATGACAGAAGTGCGCTGCGCAAGATTCAGATCACGCGGCACGGCAGCAGCAAGTCATCCAGCAGCTCATTGAGCAAAGAGGAGGTAAAAAAAACCCCAGATTTTTGTTTCCCATTGTATCACCATTTAAGAGGGGGTTTTGGAGGAGCGACCACGTCTCCTTGGAGTGCGTTCAGCCCCCCTCTTCACAACGCGAGTGGCAGAGATTTGAAGTGGCTGGCACGTAACGCAGGCTGGGGGTGGGGATTGGGGTTCTTAGGTTGCTTTTCCGTCAGCGATAGATGCCAGTTGTTCGGCTAGTTCAATTCGAGTCATGAACGTTTGCTTAACATCTTCCAACTGAGCACCAAATGCTGTTAGTTTATTCTCAAACTCAAGACACATTTTCCTGAATTTGTTCCTCAATTTTTTCTAGAATCCCTTTGAAGTTTGCCTCAAAGAGATTATTTACACTTTTCTCCTGATCTTTAATATTCTACAGCAGCTTCTTGTTTGTCTTGTGTGTGTCCTTTATTTCTTTCCTTATATCATTTATTTCCTTCCTTATATCATTTCTTTCTTTCTTTATATCTTTCTTGAGCTCCTTTATGTTAGTGGCCATTGCGGAGATTGTTTTGTTCTCCGTGCTCCACGGGTGAAGTGTAGGCCCAGTTAAAATTGATGCTCCCGGCTCTTGAGGAGTAGATGACAATGCGGAAGTCAAGGCCATTTTCAATTTCAATGAATCTTCTGGAATCAACAAGCTATCGTGACCTGAATCACTTGCACATTCTCTCCCACTTTCGCTCTCGGCTGGAGACGATACAGCGGCACCAGGTCCTGGGAAATATATGCTTTCGCCTGTCTGTTTCAGGTCAGTCTCTGTAAGGCCGTACCTTGAACTTGGACTTGATGCCTGTCTGGGCTTGGATGAAGCTTTAGCTTCCTTTTCTGTTTCTTTCTGAGCCCCTTTCCTGCCACTCATGTTTATATATGCTTGCATATAAGGAAATAGAACCTCCTTGTGTTGGGTAAATACAGGATACCTTGGGATGATAAAAAAATAAGCGAAAAAATGTAACAAATGAAACCAACTCCGAAGATGGTACCGTTTGGATGTAGCAACAAGCCAGGCGTCATCCTGCCAGTTAATCTGCCATATGCATGTCCTTCAATGAAACAGCAGGGCTTACAGAGCTCACCAAGGTGTCATGCAAAGTTCCATTTGTGATTATGTTTTGTGATAGTCTTTATATGAAAAACATTTATTTATATGTTACTTATAAAACTTTTTTATATGTTATATAAAAGCCACATCAAAGGTTGTTTACCTATATTTATTTACTTATTTTCCTACAGCATAAAGTCAAAATAGACAGCAGAGCTTCTGTGTTTGGTCGACATGGGCATGCTGGCAAAGTACACGTGCAATGCTACTTCACTACACGAATGACTTTAGCTGCAGGTGGAAGCTCCTGTTGCACTTTATGCAACTGTTGTTACGGTTCTGCCTTTGTCCAGAAATGGCTCCATAAGCTTTATGACTTTACTCTCGGAAAATCTTTCTCTCAAGGGACAACTGAGACCTTTTCCTAAATAAAGAGTGGCAAATGTATGAAACAGTGGAATTCAGTTGTATAAATGTTTATTGAATATTATGCAAAGTGTTGTTACCATTTTATGGTTTTCTCTTGTAATGTGCCATTGAATTTCTCGAAAGGCAAATTAAATAAAATTTAGATAGATAGACAGATACTTTATTAATCCCAAGGGGAAATTCACAAACTCCAGTAGCAGCATACTGATACAAAAAACAATATTAAAGAGTGATAAAAATGCAGGTAAAAACAGACAATAACTTTGAATAATGTTAACGTTTACCAACCCCCCACCCACCCCCGGGTGGAATTGAAGAGCCGCATAGTTTGGGGGAGGAACAATCTCCTCAGTCTGTCAGTGGAGCAGGAAAGTGACAGCAGTCTGTCACTGAAGCTGCTCCTCTGTCTGGAGATGATACTGTTTAGTGGATGCAGTGGATTCTCCATAATTGATAGGAGCCTGCTGAGCACCCGTCGCTCTGCCACGGATGTCAAACTGTCAAGCTCCATGCCTACAATAGAGCCTGCTTTCCTCACCAGTTTGTCCAGGCGTGAGGCGTCCTTCTTCTTAATGCTGCCTCCCCAGCACACCACTGCGTAGAAGAGGGCGCTTGCCACAACCGTCTGATAGAACATCTGCAGCATCTTATTGCAGATGTTGAATGACGCCAGTCTTCTAAGGAAGTATAGCCGGCTCTGTCCTCTCTTGCACAGAGAATCAGTATTGGCAGTCCAGGCCAATTTATCATCCAGCTGCACTCCCAGGTATTTATAGGTCTGTACCCTCTGCACAAAGTCACCTCTGATAATCCTAAAATCCACCACCACCTCCTTGGTTTTGCTGGTGTTCAGGTGTAGGTGGTTTGAGTCGCACCATTGAACAAAGGTTCCTATACTCCTCCTCCTGCCCACTCCTGATGCAGCCACGATAGCAGTGTCGTCAGAGAACGTTTGCACGTGGCAGGACTCTGAGTTGTATTGGAAGTCCGATGTATATAGGCTGAACAGGACCAGAGAAAGTACAATCCCCTGCGGTGCTCCTGTGTTGCTGACCACAATGTCAGACCTGCGGTTCCCGAGACGCACATACTGAGGTCTGTTTGTAAGATAGTCCACGATCCATGCCACTAGGTATGAATCTACTCCCATCTTTGTCATCTTGTCCCTAAGGAGCAGAGGTTGGATGGTGTTGAAGGCGCTAGAGAAGTCTAGAAACATAATTCTTACAGCACCACTGCCTCTGTCCAAGTGGGAGAGTGATCGGTGTAGCATATAGATGATGGCATCCTCTGCTCCCACCTTCTCCTGGTATGCGAACTGCAGAGGGTCATGGACTTGGCATACCTGTGGCCTCAGGTGGTGAAGCAGCAGCCGCTCCATGGTCTTCATCACATGTGACGTAGGAGCGACAGGCTGGAAGTTGTTCAGCTCACTAGGGCGTGATACCTTTGGGACTGGGGTGATACAAGATGTTTTCCAAAGACTCTCCCCTGTTGCAGGCTCAGGTTGAAGATGCGCTGTGGAGGACTTCCCAGCTCCAGCGCACAGACCTTCAGCAGTTGTGGTGATACTCCATCTGGACCCGCTGCTTTGCTGGCACGAAGTCTCCTCAGCTCTCTGCTCACCTGCACTGCTGTAATTGTGGGTGGGGATGTCTCTTCTATGCTGGTATCAGCAGAAGGATGGGTGAAGGGTGTAGTACTCCGAGGTGAGAGTAGATAAGGGTGGTCAAACCTGTTAAAGAAGTTGTTCATTTGGTTTGCTCTCTTCACGTCTCTCTCGATGGTGGCACCCCACTTCGAGCTGCAGCCAGTGATGATCTTCATCCCATCCCACACTTCCTTCATGCTGTCATTCTGCAATTTCTGCTCCAGCTTTCTCCTTTACTGCTCCTTTGCCGCCCTGAGCTGGACTCTGAGTTCCTTCTGCACGCGCTTGAGCTCATGCTCATCATCGCCTTTAAAATCCCTTTTCTTCTGGTTCAAAGGGCCCTTGATGTCACTTGTAATCCATGGCTTGTTGTAAGCATAGCAGCGTATTGTTCTTACAGGAACTACAATGTCCATACAGAAGTTGATGTAGTCAGTAGTGCAGTCAACAACCTCCTCAATGTTCTCACTATGTGATCCCTGCAGGATATCCCAGTCTGTAGTTCCAAAGCAGTCCCTCAGAGCCTGCTGTGCCTCAGGGGAACACTTCCTGAATGAGCGTGTGGTTGTAGGTAGCTCCCTCACTCTTGGTTTGTAGTGAGGCTGAAGCAGAACCAGGTTATGATCTGCTTTCCCAAGCACAGGCAGCGGGGTGGTGCTGTATGCGTCTTTAACGTTTGCATACAGTAAGTCAATAGTCTTATTTCCCCAAGTGTTATTAAGTAACTGGAAATAAAATGTTCATTCTGCGATCATCCACCATTGTTGTCTTCCGTGGATGTCCAGGTCTTTATGCGTTGCTGAGTTCACCAGTGCTTGCTTGCTTGCTTTCTTTCTCAGGATGTACCAAACTGTAGATTTTGCCACTCGTAATATTGTAGCAATTTCTCGGATGGGTTTTTTCTGTTTTCGCAGCTTAAGGATGGCTTCTTTCACCTGCATGGAGAGCTCCTTTGACCGCATGTTGTCTGTTCACAGTAAAATCTTCCACATGCAAGCACCACACCTCAAATCAACTCCAGGCCTTTTATCTGCTTAATTGATAATGACATAACGACAGACTTGCCCACACCTGCCCATGAAATAGCATTTGAGTCAATTGTCCAATTACTTTTGAGCCCCTGAAATGAAGGGATTGTGTTAAAAAAATGTTTTATTTGCCTCACATTTTTATGCAATCGTTTTGTTCACCCCACTGAATTAAAGCTGAAAGTCTGCACTTCAACTGCATCTGAGTTATTTCATTTAAAATTCATTGTGGTAATGTACAGAACGACAATTAGAAAAAAGTTGTCTCTGTCCAAATATTTATGGACCTAACTGTATATATTTATATATATATATATATATATATATATATATATATATATATATATATATATACACACACATATACATTCTCACATACGCAAATGGGAAACAACCTCAGTAATTACACCCCAAGTCAAGGGCTGGCTATCATTTACTTCCTGTCCTTTCCTTCCCCCTACAGACCAGACGATCAAAGACAGTTTTGGAAATGAAGAACCCATGTTATCCTGCTGAGACTTCTTAAATAGGGTGTGTCACTACAATAAATTGTCAGTCACGATTTGGATTAGCATCTGCAAAGATATCACTCAACAGCCTGGCTGTTTATTTTATCAAAGCAATTTTGCAAACTTGCCAAATTATGCAAGGTTCATCATTTGGTGCCCCAACCTTTCATTTTGTCTGCCACTTTGTAAGTACAGCTGGCATAGTTGGTAGGATTTACGCTGGGAATAAGGCCGAACAAGTGGACCTTTCTCTAGTGGACGCAGACCTAAAGGAAGAAGTGCAAGCTCTGCACATTCAGGTCATTATTCAACAGACTCAATAAGCCAAATGGGAAGCTCAGCTTGCAGCTAGAGTGGCTTTGAAGAAGGAACAAACATTCAGGCCACCACAGGTACTTGTACCCCTCCGCAAAGAACAAAGGGCATATTAAGACCTTAATGAGTAAGCCGCTGGGAACTATGATCATCTCAAGGCTGAGATACAGTCCAGATATGGTGTTATCGCAGATCAGCAAGCAAGAATTTGTAGGGAATGGTGCTTTGACCCAAAGCAGTCAGCACATTCACATGTGTTTGACTTATGGGGAAAGGTAGGCTTTCACCCTATGTCAGGTTGGATGGAGACTATCAGTTGGCATATATTTTCTCCAGCCATGTTTGATTGGGAAAAAGTCTGGGCAGCTCAAAGACATTCCCAAAGTTGTCCCTAAGTAACTCCTGCATTGTCTTTGCTTCATATTTAGAGTCACTGCCTTGTTCGAAAGTGAACTTTCTGTCCAGTGTAAGGTCCAGAGCATTCTAGAGCAGTTTTTCATTAAGGATATCTCTGTACTGTGCTCTGTTCAGCTTTAACTCAACCATTGCTAGTCTTCCAGTCCTTCTCCTCCAGTTGTTCAGTTTGGCCAGGCCGCCAGCCCTAGGAAGGATGAAGTTTATTCAGCGATGATCAACACAATGGGATGCACCCGAGCCAGATTTTAAGTATCACAGAAAAGGTTCTATATACTTGTGTCAACAGGATACTTCAGTATTTTTATCTTTAACAAATTGGCAAAAAAATAATAATAATAAATAATAATAATTCCTAAAATCATGTTTCACTTTGCACTTTTGGAGTGTTGAGTGTTGCTTGATGAGGAAAACAATTTAAACAATTTTAGCATAAGCCCACAACATATCAAAATGTGAAAAAGGGATGTTTGAGTACTTTCTGAAGCCACTGCATTTGTACCCACACACACACAATATATATGTTGCATGCTAAGTGTACCTTTTATTTATTCATTTGAAATTCTATTTTGTCAACTGTTCCGATAAGACATGAAAGCAAGAATTTTTTGTACTATGTACACATGATAATACGCTTGACTTCAATTATATCACACCCCTCAGCCAGTACTCACATGGGTTACAAAGGAGGGGAGTCTAGTACTTTTTCCTATTTGTAAATTCAGCTGTGCTTCTGTCAGAAAATGGGTCCACAATGAGTCTTTTCTTTTGCATGTTATTCACCTCTGGCTATTCCTATCTGGGGACAGAAGGGGAAACAGGAAGGGGAACTTTGACGATGACATCACTCAAATAATAGAGCACTCCTTATATTTTGTGTTTTTAATTTTTTTCCTATGATACAGTTTTTGAGTATTGTAATATTGTCTTTGTACAGATCTTCCGTTTTGATCCTCAGTTTTGGATTCCCTCTATAACTTTATTCTTTTGGATTTTTTTAAGTGCTAGTTCTATCAACTCATTTAAGATGGGTCTGCCTGCTCGTTCACATATAACTTATTTTCTTAGCATTTGTTGGGTCTGTTTCCATATCAGCTTGTTCACATGTTCACTATAACCAAGGTGCATGCTACCAGTATGGAAAAGTATATTCTTAAAGTTGATGATTTGCATATATTCAGAGAGAATCATGAGCATATATGAAAATAAGCATTATATCCTAGTGCACATTAGTATAGCAGGGGTTAAATCACAAAAAGGCTTATGAGTTTTTCATTTTTCTTAGCAAGCTGTAAACCACCAATATTTCATAAGTCAAAGTCAGGTATGTAGAGAGAAGCTGACAGGCAACACCCCCACACCACCCTTTTCTATGCAGTGAACGTGAGCCGAGGACTAGAGATAATGGCAAGAACTGGACGGGTTCGAAGTGGGGAGAGGGCCTGTCAAGTTGGCATGATGGATAGAATAGAGTGGTACGCTAATTATGTTGGGAAATATTGGTGTAACTAATTAGAGGAAGGAAGTTCGGAGTCAGATAGGGGTGACATAAGCTGAGTGAGGTAAACTCTTGATAAGAACTGTAATAAAAGTAAGGTAGCCCCATTGCTTTTTGCTAAATTCACCTGAACTGACGCTGTATGTGCATTAAACAATAAAGCTTGATTCGCTGTCTATCCAGAGACTCAGAGTGCCTTCTTTGGGCTAAGGTACCCATCTCTGTTTTGACACCAAGCCATACTACAGTCCACTAGCTATGAATTTCATGCAGGTAAAATAGCATCAACAGGTTTCACACTTATGCCTTTGTGGGTGAATCTTGGCAGTGCACACCTAATAGAATTGTTCTATTCACTTTCAAAAATCCATTGGTTCAAACTGTAATGAGAATTTGGTAATATGAGTGGAATTTTCATTCATTTCCATTATTGGCATTTAGTGTATAGAACCAGTATGGAATCCATAACTATAAGATATATTATATGGAACAAGAGAAATATTTTTGAACAAAATAATCTTTTCTTTTACCTGCAGATTAAATACTATGTTCATTGGGATATATCCCACTTTCTAAAACTACCTATTTTATCTGCTACAAAAGGCATTACTATTACAAAGACTACAGAATGAATAGCAATTTTAAGATTACAGTTTATTATTGTTTATAAATCAACACGCCCCTTAAAACCATCTGGGAGAAAGATCTAATATTCACAATCATAGCCAATCAAAAAGTCACTCTATTAATACATTTCTTCTCAGTGTGCAACAGATAAAAAAATAATACATTTTAAAAATTTACACAGATAGTTATGTACCACTAGATCACACCTACATTGACAGTCAGTGAAAGCTCTCGATGGAATCTTTTGTGACATTGTAAGTAAACCATAAAGGTAAACTGCGCAGAGTGAGATTAAGAGATGGAAGAGCAGTTATGACTGGCAAGTAATTTTGTTTGAGTCTGTGATTCTAAAGAATATTTGAGATCCAGACAAAAGGTCAAAACCAGAAGTTCTCAGAAAATCCAAAATGACTAGACTCCAAAGTAAAAAATGAAAAGACAGGAAGGGACTTTTGCAGGTATAGAATGCTCACTGTTACAATAAAAAAAGAACTTGCTAGTTTCCTTTTTATTTCTCTCTCATGCTATCACATGTCTGCATCACAATTATCACAGTTCAGCCCCAGATATGGAAGTATATGGGTAATGGCATACTGCACAGAAAAGTTGGGGCCTGGGATGTAGCTCAGACTCCATTCTGGACAAAAAAAACCTCCATAAGCTCATGCTTTTCAAACCAAAACTTACTACAGACAGGATGACTGTTTATACTATAAAAACAAAGGCCTATGCACTGTTTAGGTTCAGATCTGGTTAGTGTCCTCTTCTGGAGTTATTCTTTATAGAACAAACATCCTGAAAAGCAATACAATTGGTTTTGTTACAGCTCCCTCTTACCGGTAAGAATGCTTAACTTGCTGAAATGGAAGAACCCCATAATCTTCAGAGAGTTAGGAAACTTAAATTTATATAATTTTTTCTCTACTCCAAACAAGAGTACTCACAAGTTTATAATTGTCAGTGATTTTGATTGCTTTTTAACCCATTCATGGATTGTTGTCAAGTTTCAAATTGATTTATTCATCCATTTTCCAACCTAAAGTACTCAGGCTAAGACAGAGATTTCTTTGGAGCAAGGCAGCGCCCAATTTTAAATGGTACACCAGTCCATTGCAGAGCATGCTGCTGCACACATCCACACTCATTCCAATTAGTTAGATAATTTGGAAATCAAACTCTTAAGCTTAGTTTGTGAAAGGAAAAATCAAAGAATACTTTCAGAGATAGAAGAATATGCAAACACACAAAGATGTTAAAACAAACTAGGATTTGAGCTCAATCAACTGAAGTTGTGACACAGTTATCACTATAGGCCACCATGCTATCCTAGTTCAATGTCTTGTGAACTTATTCAAGAATACTTAAAAAAACATACAAATGGAGTTTTCCACCTACATTTACATTCACATTTTTTCCTATTTTATGTAACAATGCTTACTCATGAATCGACTGTGCTTTTATTGGAAGTACTAATATGAATAATATTGTTATGACAATTATATTGCCATCAACAGTCATTTAATTATGAAGATATTGTAATATCTGATTGTGCTCTACTTTGTATAGGACAAGATATTCTAGATTAACATTTCCAGGTGTGGACAATGGTGCTTCAGACTCCCCTCTGTTTGTAGATGACAACTTGTCTCATTATTGTTATTGTGCCAGAAATTCATGCAAAAGTTTAAGAATGCTCACAAATCAAAACATGAATAACAATAAAAAGGAAGGTTCTACAAATGCAAGAGAGAGAGAGGTATTATGGTCATGAGAAATACCTAACAGAAAGAGAAAGCGAGGAAATTGACATATAACCTCTTAGAAACAGGTCTGCTTTATCTCTTAGCAAGACTAAGACTACATACATTTTACTTTGAAGAATTTGAAGAAAGACTTTTTTTTTTTTAAATGAAAATGTTGGATATCTCGTTAAGGTTATCAACATCTTCCCTTGTAAATGCTATAATGAGCCCCTATGTCAAAGTGATAAACTTCACTGAAACAAAAAAAAATAAAATAAAAATACTAATCAGTTTGAGCATCTTTGGATTAATATTTCAATTTATCAGTATTCTTTATGCTGTTAACTAGATGAAAGTCATGGAGAGCTTGAACCTTTTCCAGCAGCAAACAGCGTAAGGCAGAACTCCCTCCTGAAGGGATACCAGATCATTACAGGACATAATTAGACATAGCCTCACACTCACACATACCAGAAGCAATTTTATTATATAAATCACTTGCATTTACCAAATACTGTTCAATGTATACTGAATACAGACTGCAAATGTTTCCAGAATCATAAGCTATAGACAAAATTGTACTGAAAGCACAGATATTACTATAGAACTCTTTCAAAAGATAATAAAAATTGACAAAAAAGAATGCAGTATCATTTGTTTTCAGAAAATGTACTGAATGCTGATGTTGCACATGCCTCAGATGTTTTATTTTATGGACATTATGAAATAATTTTATAATTTTTATACTATTTTGAAATAGTATTTACATTAAATACCATATCATTTTTTCTTTCAACTATTCTATTGAGCTAATAGTTACACTGCATTACATTTTTTTCAGGTTAAACTTTTCATAATAACTATAGTACATGACACTGTGATACACTAAAATAATTGTTTTAATTTGTGATGTAATTTTTATGTTATTTTAATGATCGAAAAATACAATAAAAATTAAATTAATAAAAAGCATGTTTGCTCTGAAAAGAAAGTTATAGCATATAACACCTTTGAATAACGAGACTTCTTTCAAAAGCAAAGATTGCTGGGGCTCATTTTGAATTAAAGCTTAAGAGCTTTCAGTAAATGGTGTGTAAAGCATGAAATATTTAGGTTAGAGACAATAACTAACTGTGAAAGCGATAAACAAAGAGAGTAACAAAACAAAATAAAATCAGTCAACAAACATGGTCATTAATATCAGTATGTTTTGATATTAAGAATTTAGATTTTTATCTTGATAATGTCATGTTTCCTGTGAATCTTTGTAATGTTTTTGAGGCTGATCTTTTTTGGGGGGCAATTTGCTTTTTAGCTGTTGAATTAATATTACAAGCAATTAATTAATAAAAATATTCTGTAAATAAACAGTAGTGATCATGCTATTATTTAAATAACAGTTTTTTGTTTTAAAGGTTAAGTTAAAATATATATTTCATTAACAAAAATTCATGGAAACAACATTGCTAACCTTACTTTTTCATAAGTACAAAAATATTCTTACCTGTAAATGTGAAAAAGCAAACTTGAGCATTTTAGAAAGCATTAAGTTCAATAATTCTTAATGAGAAAATTTGCATCCTGGTAATATTAAAATGCCTCACTGCTTGGAACTCAGCTGGAATCCCAGGTAAAAATCAGTTTAAACACCACCATACCAGATGTACAGTATTTAATCTAAAGACTTTAATCGTCTTTTAAAGGCACACTCATTCAGTATTCAGAGAGGAACCCAAAAGTGAGAAATGACTGTGTGAGTACTGGATACAAGTCAGCTATGCAAATATTTAGCATATTCTGTGATATTTTGTGACATGTTTGTGTGACCTTTTTTTCTTGAAGTTAGAACAGAATTTTGCTTATGACTTTAGTAAAGATTAATTAGAATTTCTACATATAGTAAGAAAGCATATTTGAATCTATTTTCTGTTTATTCTTACTCATATTTGAATGAGCATAAGGAAAATAGCACCCTTGTGTGAAATTCCAGCAAACTGTTGTTTTCCCTACCAGAAGAGAGCACCGGCAAATCACAATGAATCTTTGTTAATACATCTAATGCAACTACTAAAAATTGCATTTTATTTGCATGATATTTGTGATCCATCTGAAAGGTAGTAAAAGTTGTGCATGGATTAAGATTTAATACAGGATGACATTTTAACTCAGTACTACATAAGTGTATACTGTATTACCATAATCTGCCATCCACAAAAACATTTTTGACTTACATAGTAAATGATGAAACATTCAGTCAGGTCCATAAGTATTTGGACAGTGACACAAATTTCATAATTTTGGCTCCGCACACTACCACAATGAATTTCAAACAAGATGTGACTGAAGCATAGAATTTCAGCTTTAATTCAAGGGGTTTAACAAAAATATTGTATAAGCTGTTCAGAAAAGACAAACATTTTTATATATGGTCCCCTTTTTACAAGGAATCAAAGGTATTTGAAGAACCTAAAAATCATAAATATAATAACCATTTTCAATATTTGGTTGAAAATCCTTTACATTCAATGACTGCCTGAAGTCTGGAAGCCATGTCTGTCTCCAAGTGATGGGTTTTCACCCTAGCGATACCTTTGCCAGTCCTTTACTACAGCTGTCTTCAGTTGCTGCTTGTTTATTAGACTTGAAGATAAAACTAATTGCAGAAAGTGAAATGCACATACAGTTGGGTTGAGGTCAGTTGATTGACTTAGCCTTTGAAGAATATTCCTCTACGTTGCGTTGAAGAGCACTCAGTTTGCTTTCGCTGTATGTTTTGGCGCATTGTTCATCTGTATGGTGAAACATTATCCTATCAGATTTGCAGCTTTGGCTGATTCTGAGCAGATAGTATAGCCCTATATACTTCAGAATTCATCCTGCTTTTTCTGCCAGCAGTCAAATAATCAATAAATACTAGTGACAGACTTCCATTTGCAGCCATGCATGATCATGCCATAAATCTTTTAACAGATCATGTAGTATTCATTGAATCATGACCCATTTCTTCTCTTCACCATATTCTTCTCTTTCCACCATTCTGGTATATGTTGATCTTAGTTTCCTTCGTCCAAAGAAAATTGTTCCAGAACTGGACAAGCTTTTAAAAATTGTTTTCTGGCAAACTGTGATCTGTCCTTCCTATGCTTGAGGTGTACCAGAGATTTGCACCTTGTGGTAAACCCTCTAGGCTTTTACTTTTGTAGACTTTGGCAATGATAAGTCAACCTCCCGGACAGTGTTCTTGGTGTGGCTAAATGTTGTGAAGGGGTTCTTCTTCACCAAGGACAAAATTCTGCAATCATCCAGCACAGTTGTCGTCTGTGGCTTTCCAGCGTACTGGTGCCGATAATTAAGAATAAGGGGGATGTGCAGGACTGTAGTAACTACAGGGGGATACAATTGATGAGCCACAGCATGAAGTTATGGGAAAGAGTAGAGGAAGCTAGGTTAAGAAGTGAGGTGATGATTAGTGAGTAGCAGTATGGTTTCATGCCAAGAAAGAGCACCACAGATGCGATGTTTGCTCTCAGGGTGTTGATGGAGAAGTATAGAGAAGGCCAGAAGGAGTTGCATTGCGTCTTTGTGGACCTGGAGAAAGCATATGACAGGGTGCCTCAAGAGGAGCTGTGGTATTGTATGAGGAAGTCGGGAGTGGCAGAGAAGTATGTAAGAGTTGTACAGGATATGTATGCGGGAAGTGTGGCAGTGGTGAGGTCTGCAGTAGGAGTGACGGATGCATTCAAGGTGGAGGTGGGATTACATCAGGGATCAGCTCTGAGCCCTTTCTTATTTGCAATGGTGATGGACAGGTTGACAGGCGAGATTAGGCAGGAGTACTATGATGTTTGCTGATAACATTGTGATCTGTAGCGATAGTAGGGAGCAGGTTGAGGAGACCCTGGAGAGGTGGAGATATGCTCTAGAGCAGCATTTCCCAAACTATGGGTCGCGACCCACTGGTGGGTCGCGAGCGAATATTGAGTGGGCCCTGAAACATAAGACGATATTCCGACCGATCGGGCTAACAGCCGGACGTCTTTTGTTTTTGTGACATTCTTTATCGCCTTGTGTTGTGTTCGTTAGCGTACGCCCTTATAATCTTTTTTAAAAACAATTATCAACGTTTGAATATAATAATGGAAAAGTGGTTGAAACGGATAGCAAAAACTACATCGCCGCCGCCGGTTGATTGTGATGAAAAGACAGAAGATGTTCTTATAAATGACAAAAGTGGCACTGAGGCTGACTTCCAAGCTCCCTCAACGAGTTCGCATGAATCGAAACGACGGAAAGTTGTAAGAAAATATGACCCTGAATATCTAAAACTAGGATTCACTTGGAATCATGATACGATAGATCCGCGTCCTCAATGCGTGATTTGCTACGAAATATTAGCGAACGAAAGTATGCGCCCAAGTAAGTTGACGCATCATATAGAAACGAAGCATTCCCATTTTACGAATAAGCCAGTAGATTTTTTTCAAAGAAAATTGTTGGATATGAAATCTTCAAAAAATATTGTTTCACATTTCATTAATATTAATGAAAATGCTGTATATGCCTCGTACCTCATTAGCTTAAGGATCGCCAGAGCAGGAAAGCCTCATACCATTGGCGAAGATTTAGTGTTACCATCGATTAAAGATGCTGTTGGAGCAATGTTTGGAGAAAAAGAAGTAAAGGAAATCGAGCGCATACCACTGTCCAATAATACTGTTGCACGACGAATCGACGAAATGGCTGAATGGGCAGAGGACGAATTAATCCGGAGGGTAGTTTGTAGTAAATATTATACGCTACAACTAGATGAGTCTACTGACGTGCAAGGCCTATCTCAACTACTTGTTTTTGTGCGTTATATAAGGCAAAACGACGCGCATGAAGATATCTTGTTCTGCAAGCCAATTAGTCGTGGAACGGCCGAGGAAATTTTCAATGTAATTGATTCCTATATAAAAGAGAAGGTTTACAGTGGAAGAACTGTTTCGGTATATGCACTGACGGTGCGCGGGCTATGTGCGGGAAAAATAGCAGTGTCGTTACAAGAGTTCTTAAACAAAGCCCTGTGCTTTGTGGACACACTGTAGCCTTCACAGAGAAGCACTGGTTTCAAAAGCATTACCTAATGATTTCAAAACAGTACTAAATACAGCTGTGAAAATTGTAAATTATATTAAAACAAAACCCTTACAAGCACGTTTATTTCAAAAGCTGTGTGAAGAAATGGGTAGTCTTCATACATCTCTTCTTCTGCATACGGAGGTACGTTGGTTATCCAGGGGGAAAGTACTGACACGATTAGTGGAATTACGCAATGAAGTTACAATTTACTTGGAAGGAAAAACTGAATATATTGAATCTCTACTGGACAAAGAATTCATTCTCAAGCTCACATACTTGGCGGATATTTTTTCGAAATTAAACGAACTCAATTTGTATTTGCAAGGTTCAAACGAATCAGACATTTTTGCAGTCCACGATAGAATTCGGGCGTTTATGAAAAAGCTTATGTTGTGGAGAAGTTGTATTGAGGATGGCAAGTATGATTGTTTTGAAACTCTTGAAACTTTTATTATAGAAAACCAAGTGCAGCCAAAGACGAACGTACTGTCTGCAATTTCCACTCATTTATCATTGTTAAAAAATAACTTTGATGCCTATTTCGGGGAAGAGATGAAAAAGCTCGACTCGTTGAATTGGATTTGTAACCCATTTCAAGACCGCCTACCAAGTAGTATGTCAACAAAAGCAAGTGAAGAACTCAATGATTTATCAGAAGATACGTCACTGAAAAATAGTTTCAATCGCAAGCAGTTAACGAAATTCTGGCTCTCAGTTGCTGGGAACTATCCTTGCCTGTTTGATGAAGCTATAAAAGTCCTCCTCCCCTTCAGTACCTCATATCTATGTGAGGCCGGATTTTCGGCTATGATCAGCATTAAAACTAAATACCGAAATAAATTGGACGTATCAAACTCACTGCGATTAAAAGTAACTAAAATTGAAGTTGATGCTAAAGCTGTAATGACAAAAAAATAGGAAACAAATACACCCTTCTCATTGAAATAACAGTCCTTGTAGGTATTTAAGTAATAAAAAATTGTAACTTAAAGTTGTTTTTTTTTTCTTATTTGAAAAGTCCTTCATTCATATTGGTGACGCTTAAATTTCCATAGTGACTGTTTGTGAGCTAAAGTACAATATATGTTGTCTGTGATGATAACAAATTAATGTCAAATGAAAAAAATACTTTAAACAAAATAAACAGCCCGAACAAATAAGACACCATTAAGTAGTTCCGCGACTCGCTACTAGGGAATCTGAGCATTACCAATATTTTATGCCCCCTTTTTAAGACGGCTAAGAGGTGGGTCCCGAATTTGGCAGTTTTTGTTAGGTGGGTCGGAGCCCAGTCAACTTTGGGAACCACTGCTCTAGAGAGGAGAGGAATGAAGGTCAGTAGGAACAGAACAGAATACATGTGTGTAAATGAAAGGGAGGTCAGTGGAATGGTGAGGATGCAATGAGTAGAGTTAGCGAAGGTGGATGAGTTTAAATACTTGGGATCAACAGTAAAAAGTAATAGGGATTGTGGAAGAGAGGTGAAAAAGAGAGTGCAGGCAGTGGGAGTGGGTGGAGAAGAGTGTCAGGAGTGATTTGTGACAGACGGATATCAGCAAGAGTGAAAGGGAAGGTCTACAGGAAGGTAGTGAGACCAGCTATGTTATATGGGTTGGAGATGGTGGCACTGACCAGAAAGCAGGAGGCAGAGCTGGAGGTGGCAGAGTTAAAGATGCTAAGATTTTCATTGGGTGTGACGAGGATGGACAGGTTTAGAAATGAGTACATTAGAGGGTCAGCTCAAGTTGGATGGTTAGGAAACAAAGTCAGAGAGGCGAGATTGCGTTGGTTTGGACATGTGCAGAGGAGAGATGCTGAGTATATTGGGAGAAGGATGCTTAGAGCTGCCAGGCAAGAGAAAAAGAGGAAGGCATAAGAGAAGGTTTATGGATGTGGTGAGAGAGGACATGCAGGTGATGGGTGTGACAGAGCAAGATGTAGAGGACAGGAAGATATGGAACAAGAGGACCCGCTGTGGCAACCCCTAATGGGAGCAGCCGAAAGAAGAAAAAGAAGAAGATACAACATTTAATCATAGTGGATTGAATTTGGCTTATTTGAAAGTCATCAACAGAAGAAGACTTTAATGTCAATGTGAAAACAGGTCTCTGTAATTTTATCAAAATTACCAATATAATACACAAAATACTTGATCACATACTGTAAGTTTTTGCCCCCTTCAAGTTAGTATTTAGCAGATGCACCTCTTGCAGCAGTGCCAGAATTAAGTCTGTTTGAATAGGTCTCTCCATAGGACTTCCAGGGACTACAACAAAGAAGTTTCCCTGCAGCATGATGCTACTAACACAGTTATTCATGGTGGAAATGGTATGTTTTTTGAAAGTGTAGTGTTTGGGTTACATCAAACATGGCAAGTTTGACCTTAGACTATAGAACCTTCTACAAGATGACCTCGAAGTTTCTCTTGTGGCTTCTGGCAGACTCTACCTGAAATGTTGTGTCTTTTTTTAATCTAATTAGTGGCTTTCTCTTTGCTACTCTCCCATATATCTGGAACTGGTGAAGCCCTTGATCAAACCAGATCACTTAGTTTTTGTGGATGGCCTACTCTAGTTAGATTTATAGCTTTGACATACTGCTTCCATTTATTAATGTTTGATTTACTGTGATTGTACCCTAAGGACCCAGTGACTTGGATATTTTCTTGCATCAATCTCCTGACTTGTCTTATTCCAACACCTTTGAGCACAATACGATTCTGAGAAAAGCACCATTCACAATGGCTACAATGATGCCACAGAATATCAGGAGATCCATTTACCTATGATTATTTCTCCAGTAAACACCACTCAAACGTATATACATACCTTTATTTTAGTTTTAGAAAATCATTCCTTGCACAGTTTTCACAATTGTATTAAATTAACTGAACTCTATGTCCCTTTTCCAGGAGTATTTTTTTTCATGAGCTTTGCTAGGAATGCAAATATCCCTTTGGGGATTAATAAAACATATTGTGAATGTAAATTTGCCTAACACATTAAAGATAATGAGCAAAACAAATTAGATATTTTGGGCTGGAATTTACAGAATTGGAAAGCAAGCTGTAGATGAAGGTAATGGAAATGTACCTCAAAAACACAATGCAAAAACAATTGGAATCTATACTAATAAAAGGCAAAGTCCTCACTCACTCACTCACTCACTCACTCACTCACTCACTCACTCACTGACTGACTGACTCACTCATCACTAATTCTCCAACTTCCCGTGTAGGTGGAAGGCTGAAATTTGGCAGGCTCATTCCTTACAGCTTACTTAGAAAAGTTAGGCAGGTTTCATTTCGAAATTCAAAGCGTAATGGTCATAACTGGAACATATTTTTTGTCCATACACTGTAATGGAGGAGGCGGAGTCACGTATCGCGTCATCACGCCTCCTACGTAATCACGTGAACTAAAAACAAGGAAGAGATTTACAGCACGAGTCACACGCGGGAACGAAGGTAAATGACGTTCATTTTTGACTGTCTTTTAATACTGTGTAAGCATACATATTAACACATGTGCAATTAAACGTGTGCATTTACGGGGTGATTTCTCAGGCTTAAAAGCTCACCTTTTATCAAACGCGGGAACAAAGGTAACTGACGTTGTTCACTGTCTTTTAATACTGTGTAAGCATACATATTAACACATGTGCAATTAAACGTGTGCATTTACGGGGTGATTTCTCAGGCTTAAAAGCTCGCCTTTTACTAAAAAGGTACATGCAAAACTATTTTCAATCATTCTATGATCTGCTTCTCACAACTGAAGGCACCGTGGCTGATGGTAAATGACGTTAATTTTTGAGTGTCTTTTAATACTGTGTAAGCATACATATTAACACGTGCAATTAAACGTGTGCATTTACGGGGTGATTTCTCAGGCTTAAAAGCTCGCCTTTTATGAAATGCGGGAACAAAGGTAAATCACGTTCTTCACTGTCTTTTAATACTGTGTAACCATACATATTAACACATGTGCAATTAAACGTGTGCATTTACGGGGTGATTTCTCAGGCTTAAAAGCTCGCCTTTTACTAAAAAGGTAAATGCAAAACTATTTTCAATCATTCTATGATCTGCTTCTCACAACTGAAGGCACCGTGGCTGATGTTACGTCACTTGCTGTCCGACCATAAGCTTTACCTGCTAGGTAGCCGGACACTCACTTCACTCCCTTTCGGGAATCGAACCTCTGAGGTTTTCTTTTGTTCTTAATTAAAATTTAAAACTAATACTTCACCGCTGCTAAGCCCCTCTAGCGCTGACGTCTGAGGTTCGATTACCGTAAGCAAGTGCAGTGAGTGTGTAATTACATTCACGGCATTCGTAGTCTGATTCACAATCTGATTGTATGGGTGCTTACTTCCAGGTAACGCTTACACTTGGCCACTAAGTCAGCTCGAAGTGATCACTCGAGTAAAGGCAGCTTCACAAAAAAACTGATCCTTAACAAACTGTTATTAGTATATTTTCCCTCAATTTAAAAACGTTTTATTTTCTTCTTAATAAAAATTTAAAAGCGGTACTTCGCCGGTGCGAAGCGCGTGGAT
>NC_041394.2:168690155-168712655 GCF_900747795.2 Erpetoichthys calabaricus
ATTCCTTATCATCGACATTGGGTGCATAAACATTTATCAAAATCATTTTACTTTTAAATAAGTTGCCCATGACCATCACATATCTCCCTTCAGGGTCCGATACTACATCTGATGATACAAATGGGACTGTTCTGTGTATGAGAATTCCCACACCTCTAGTTTTCTTTATAAAGCTAGAATGGAACATTTGGCCAGTCCAGTCTTTTTGTAGTCTGGACTGATCCTTGCTTAGTAAGTGGGTCTTCTGTAAAAATACTATTTTAGCATTTAAGCCTGTTAGGTGAGAGCATACTTTCTTTCTCTTTAATTCGTGATTCAGGCCTTTAATATTCCAGCTCACAAAGTTAACTGTCCCATCATGGAGACATTGATTCTGAGTTTTTGATATCATTTTATAGTCTTAACTGGTAGTAAGGCAGTTTTAATCTTAATCTTAATCTTGTTCCATTTTGTTCCGGGAAATACAAACATTCCACATATTGGTTAACTAGTCATCTGCATTCAGGACAATTGTTACTCAGACTCAAGGTCACGACCATTCATTTCCGTATCTCATTCATTTTTGTTATCTGTGTTGTTTGATATATGTTACAAGGGCAAGGGAGGGTTTATTGTGTGTATATATATATATGGTGTTGTCACATTGTTGCTTTGGTGGAGGGATATATATATTTATTTATTTTGCTATTTGTCTTGTTGTTGTTTCATTTAATGTAATTAATCACCTATTTTTACATATCTGTTTTTGGTGTGCTTGATTAAACCGTCGATTGTGGGGAAAATTTTCATTTGTTAAGAGGTACGGCTTGTTATTTAGATTCAGCTCAGTAGTTTATCCAGGCCACAGGTCTTGGAGGTGTAGCTGCCGGCCGGGTAAGGGGTCGGCTGTTACATTTTGATTTATTTGTACAATAATGTGCACAAAGCACCCTCCACTCCACAATACTCAATCAATAAACAATACACAATCCTCCACTCCCAGACGCGTAGTCACCCTGCCTCCCAACTCGGCTCACCCGTCTAGGATTTCCCAGAGTCTTTTATAGTTCATGACCCGGAAGTGCTTCTGATCCTTCAGTCCATGTGATTACCCAGCACTTCCGGGTCAGATGAAAACTCTTCTTATTTATCCCGGAAGTACGTCATTTCCTCTGTCGCTGTAACTAAGACATACTTCCGGGTTATAGGGCAAATAACAGTCCCTGGGCCCTCCCTGCAGCGACTCCTGGCGGCCCCCATGGTATCCAGCAGGGCTGTGCATTAAAACTCCATTGTCCATGATTCCCTGCTGACATTCGGGGCACCTCCATGCTGCAAGGAGGGCTCCATCCGGCGGCCTGGGGGTATTGGCCGGGATGAATGGCCGGCCATATCTCACAGAGTCTAATTTAGAAAGGATTGCAGTCTAAATTAGTCACACAATACACATAATACTCACTACATCTGGTATTTTGAAACTAACTACTTCTTATGGCATCAATGACATCTACATTTTTTATTGATCTAACTTGGAAACCAGAGTTACAATATCATATACAAATTAAACTATCTAAAAACCAATTAAATTGACAAAAACTATAATGTCCACACATTAGTCATTTTTTCTAGGCATGTAGGTATTCATTCAGCATGTACTGTAGTAGCTTCAATAACAATTCAATAATAATAATAACAATAATAATTCAGATTTCTGCTGCTCGTTTACTTACACACACTAGAAAATCTGCTCGCATCTCTCCTGTCCTCTATGATTTGCATTGGTTACCAGTTTCTTCAAGAATCAAATATAAAATTATTTTTCTCACCTTTAAGCCCTTCATGGTTTGGCCCCTCATTATCTGTCTGAGCTGCTGCTTCCTTACACTCCTGCCCATGCATTAAGATCATCGGACGCTAACTTACTCACTGTACCTAAATACAGGTTAGTAACTATGGGTGGCAAAGCTTTCAGTGTGATAGCCCCTAAAATTTGGAATGCTGTTCCTCTTAGCCTTTGTGAGGAAAAATCTATTATTAATTTCAAACTTCTGTTAAAAACAAATATTTTCAATGAGTATTATTCATTTTCTTGTATGTAATTTCCACTGTCTTGTTAATGTGTTTATTGAATTGTAAAGTGTCCTTAGTGCATGAAAGGTGCTACATAAATAAAACATTATTATTATTATAACAAAGCTATTCAACTTAGTTTACAGGAGACCAAGTACCTACAGGTTTTTATTGCATCTAGTCTAAATCAGTCGCAGTTAAAAAAAATGGTGCGTAAAATTCAATATAGGGTACATTTTCAAATAACAAGCTGTGTAGAGGTGCTGCCAAGTAGATGATACCTGTTGCTGAGCCTGTTCAGTGCTAATTGCCTGCACATTGGAAAAACACAGGAATACACTGTTAAGTCAACTTTGGGATATAAGCCCCTTTATTAACTCTTTTAGGGCGGATGTAGACTTTTGTCGACAGGAGGGGTTGAGGGCGCATGTCGACAAAAGTCGACATCCAGGGATAGAGGGTGACAATCAGCTGTTAATGGCGACAAAACACACTGTCGCGTCACAGGCATTCCCTCTGTGCTTGGAGGAATGCTAGACTTGTTGACTCAGCAAATGATCCTTAAGTGTGCGTGAGTTGCGAAATGTAAACAAACACTAACAAAGACAAGATGGCATCAACATCTCACGAGGGAGCGAAGCGAGTCGAGAAAAGAAAATACTTGGCAGAAGACATTTTGCGCATAATCGCGGAGCCCGACTCTGATTTCTCAGACTCGGATTTCATAGACAGCGATCAAGAGATTGAGGAAGAGATTGAGGAGCCGGCATCAGCCGATCGGAGACCAGCCGATGCCGCCCCAGCTGCTCAGCTGGCAGCTGAGCGCATTCGCGCTGCCAGTACACCTACGGCAAGGTTCGCATGGGAGGAATACCCAGAAATTGATCCATGGGAGCCGATTTGGCTAACTGACTTTACAAGAAGGCACGGCTTGCTGCTGGACACAACGGATTACAAGCCGCTGGACTATTTCAAACTGTTTTTTCCTGAGGCAGTTTTTCAGCTGATATCTGAAGAGACAAACAGGTATGCTGAACAATTTTTTGAATCGCGGGATGCGCTCGCTCCGCGGTCTCGTTTTTCAAAGTGGAAACCCACAACAAAAGACGAGGTGAAGGGCTTTGTGGCATTGCAGATTGAGATGGGACTGGACTGGCGATATAATTTCAGAGAGCATTGGTCCAAACGTGCTTTGTCACCGGGTGGCTTTGGACAGGTTATGCCGCGTGATCGGTACGTGCTGCTGCAAAGCTTCATTCACTTTTGTGATAACAAGGAGCAAATTCCAAGGGGTGAGCCAGGCTAGATGTACAAAGTTCAGCCCCTGCTTGACATTGTGGAGCCTACATGTAAACAATTTTATCAGCCTGGCCGTGATTTGTCTGTGGATGAATCCATGGTAAAATATAAGGGACGGCTTTTTTTCAGACAATATATGCCAGACAAGCCCACCAAGTATGGCATAAAGGACTTTGTACTGGCAGAAGCAAACACTGGCTTCTGCCTGAAAGTAATTACTTACACAGGAAAACATTCTTTTCAGAAAGAGAACTGTCCTTTGACAACTCAGGTTGTGCTGGAGCTGCTTCAGGGGTATGAACATTTGGGACATGTTGTTTACATGGACAATTTCTATACATCTCCAGAGTTGTTCATGGAGCTACAGAGCAGGGGAATAGGAGCTTGTGGCACAGTCAGGGTGAATAGGAGACACATGCCTTTACAGCTGAAGCCAGACAGGCTGAAGTTGAAAAGAGGGGACAATCCTGTTTTCATGCGGGCGGATAACTTGGTGGCATTGGCATGGCATGATGTCAAACGGGTCACTTGCCTTAGTACAGTTCACACTAACAATTTATGTGAAAAACAAATTCGTTCAAAGGGAAACCCAGCAGGTAGGAAGCTGGACAAGCCTGTTGCGCTTGAAGAGTATAATTGCAAAATGGCTGGAGTAGATCGACTGGATCAGATGCTGGGGACATATGCTTACGGCCATAAGTCCACCAAGTGGTACCACACTGTGTACCATCGCCTGCGTGAGATTGCACTCACAAACGGATTTCTATTATTCAAGCAGGCAAACAGTGACAGCACTATGACTGCGGCAGATTTCCGCAAGAAGGTGGTTGACAGCTTGCTGGAAGAATATGTCGGAGTGCCTTTTGCAAAGCGAGGAAGGCCAGCACAAAGAGCAGTGCCAGACAGGCTGACTGAGCGCCACTTTCCTGCCACATATGAGGATAAAAAGTATAAGCCTGACTGTGTTGTGTGCAGCAATAGACTACTCAAAAAGAGGCACCAGTGCAACACATATTGTAAGCAGTGCAACGTGGCAATGCATGCAATTGGCTGCTTTGAGCGATATCATACTTTGCAGGACTTTGCCTTGTAGCATGTACAGTATGTGCAATGATAATATGTTAAATTATATAGTATGCAGGCTCATACAGATTGCAAAACAGTTATATTTGTCAAAAATAAATATTTTTTGTTGATTTGATTTGTTAAACAATTGTTTTGTGTTCTTTTTTTAAAAAAGTTATTTTCTGGAAAAATATTCAGCCCTGGGAGAAAAGAAAAAAAAAAAAATTAGCCCTAAAAGAGTTAAAATGATGCACAATTAAGACTACAAAACAACAGAATTACAATACAATTACGGTTACAATATAAAATAAAGATGTTGAAGTACTACCTATACTGAGCTGAGCAGTATTATCAGATTTACAAATATCTTTGTACATTGTCTTTCATGGATTTTTCACAAAATAATATGTTAATGTGCTCTAAATCTGCAAATTTCCAAATGTCAAGCCAGAGTATTGATGCTACCTAATAGATCCAGTATCCTGTGTGGAATCAATGCCGACTCATTGTCTGAATGAAATCTAAATGTTTCTCTGAGAGTGTTTTTGTTCTAGGCACTCTTTTCTTCCAAATCCCAAAAATAAGCATGTTAGGTCAATCTGCAATTCTAAACTGGTCCAGTGTAAAAGAAGATTAGAAAATTTTTGATGAAAAAAAAGACTATTTAACCCAATAAAGTGAACCAATTCATTCTCTCCACAAAAATATGTGATTTTTGAAGGCCCCTAAATCCCAACATTCTACCCCACAACTCAGTAACATATTCCATGTGTCTGTGGTTCTCTGTGTGAAGAAACACTTTCTAGCCTTAGTGCAACATTTACCCTTAACATTAGAGTTACCAAAGCCTACGAAAAAACTCGTAATCCTGGCCCACCTTAAATCCCTTCGTACCTCTCCGTCAGTGTCTTTTGTGTTGTAAATGTATTGATCAGCAAAAGCAGCAAGCATCTTGCTATCCCATCCCCCCACCAACACAGAAAGGGCAGAAAGTTTCTTCACATTGTCTTCTGTCTTGAATCGACAACCATGACATTATCAATTTTGTTAAGGTTCATTCCATTTTCTAATAAATCCCATTTTCTAACTTTCGATTGACTCCACCTTTTTAACTTTAAGCTACAATTTTCTGAGTTCACCTGTTTATTTGTTTTAACACTTTATTAGATGTTCTGATGTTGTCTTGTCCTAAACTTCCTGCTCACATCCTCACCTACTTTAAACAATTCTCGACTAACCTATTCTAATGCCTCACCAATATATTGGCTCCCCTCTAGTTCAAATGTAACCCATCCCAGTGGAACATGTCCCATTTGTTCCACAAGGGCTCTTGCAACAGACAGGTAGGGGCTGGTTGCAGTCTAACTCCCAAACATGCTAAGATAAACTCATAATCCTGATTTAGATTAAGCAATGTTATGTTAGACAGCAATTGTATTGTAGCAGATAAAGCTGCTGCCTATAATCCCTTGGCACTTGATTTGATTGTGGGCTTGTTTGCTTTGTACTGTATATGGAGTGAGTATAATCTCACGCCAAACAAATACTGATTGTTAGTTGTTGATTATAAATTGTCCTAGTCAGCAGATGGTGCATTACAAGTTTCCACTGCAATCAGATGGCTGTTCTAACCAGCATAGGTGTCTTCTGCTGGTGCCCGTGCTTTCACTGGTGGTTCTGGCAATATCTTAACACTGCACAGAAAGAACTGAGTTTGGAAATGTTTGGATGACATTCCCATGCTAAAGGGTCTCTTTTAAAGTGGAGTTTAAATCATATAAAACTGCATTCTGATGGATCTGTCATCATAATTTTACTCATTTTTGATAATGACCTGTAATTACATTATTTTTTACAATTGTTGTTTATCTGTATTTTATATCTATGGCTCATCATGTAGTGGATGACACACAGCCTTGCTGCTTTAAGAAGACAGACTGAACAACACTGTCAGTTTCACTTTTATTTACACTTTTCCAAATTTTAGGATCTACGTCTGAACTTCATTTAAAGTATTAAAAAATATTGGTTTACTTTGTTACCTACAGTAATGCTTTACATTTCTGTTTTTGAATACTAGTCTCACATTTTTGCTATTAAATAAACAAAGTAAGTTGGTGTTATGAATGAGACCTGTTTAAGTGAGCCTATTCTGTCCTAGAAACAGCAAAGGTAAATGAGCAACCTGAAGGCAGATATAAAAAAGAAACAGTGCAAGGATTTGCAGTAGCATTTCCTGTACATTCCACACCAGCGAAAGAGTAACTCTTCTTTAAGCTTCTGTACCCAGCAAGGACGTGTTAAGGGATATTTGGAGGCAAACTACCTTGGGAAACAGAATTAATGCACAAGGAATGTACTTCAACTTATGTCTGGTACATAGAAGAAAAGTTTGTGACACTTTCCTGTAGCCACTGTTGTGCTGGCAGCTGGTACAAGGTAGTAAGTGGTATTTTTCAGAAAAGAAAAAATAAATCCATGTATGGCAGCAGATGTTTGACAATATTAGGTGGCGGCACTCTTTTGCAACTCTAGACCTTTTAATATGACTTGATCCAAACCTTGTGCCTTTCAACAGGATAATCACATTAGCACTATAGGAAAATAGCAACAGCCAGTTTCAACATTAACCCTACTGAAAGGGTAGGTACTGGAGAAGAAAATTACGTAGACTGAAAATACAATTTTTAGGAGGTGAGTTTACTATCCACATACACAAGGCCTAGTATCTGTCAGCATGCCTGCCTATTATGGTTAAGTCATTAATTTTTTAGGGCTGGTAATCAATTCAAAAATTAGTCGCATCATTATATGTATTTAATCACAATTAATCGTATCAAACATTAAAACATGTAATCATAAAGTACTTAAATCATGAAGTAAATACACCTTGAATTACAAAAATAATGTAGAATCAACACAAATTAAAATTAATGTAATGGCATAGCTTAAACTTAAACAATGACATTAAACCTGAACGTTTAACAAAATACTACTTGAGCAAGAACACCCTGAGATTGAATGCCTCCCTTAAGTTGAAAAGAAGGAAATAAGAAAATGAGGCCAATGCATTAAGCGGCAATAAAAATAACAACAAAAAAATCTTGAGTTAATTCTCAAGTTGGCATAGTATATAAAACACATATGTCTAAGTATATCTAAACAATCAAAACGACCTTAAATTTTGAATATACTGCTAAAGACTGATTTACTTGAAAGTATAAACATCTCCTACATGGGCACACATTACAATTGTGTTAAAACTGTGCAACAATGACCCTGAATTGTTTATCATCAACAACTTGATAATTATAGTCTTCACAAGTGTTTTTCAACTGGTGCACTGTGGTAATAATAGTGCTGTGCCCCTGGATTGCTCTTGTGCAGAAACAGCACTTACAGTGCACTGTAGCAAACAGGAGACATGTCGGAGATCCAGCTGCCAGGGTGCGTGTTCACCAGCGACTCTTGCAGATTTGAGAGACAGTAGGCATACGAGTGCTCACCGAGTGCTGCATCTGCAAGCAGCAATCTCCAAAGAAAATTTTTTGACGGTGTCTCCGGTAGTGAAGACCATTCGGACAGTTAGGCATGTGTATGACATTTAATGTTTTTGTAGTTGATAGAATTGTGGCGTGCCTTGGGATTTTTTGGGTTAAAAAAGGTGTTGCCACCACAGTAAAAAGGTTGAAAAACATGGCTGTACACCTTTGCTTCTGGCACACGAAAAGATATTGCCTAAAAAAAAAAAAAGTGTATTACCTGGGTGGTTATGTTGCATTCTTTACAGAAATTAGTGAAGGTACTGCAAACTGGAATTTCATAGAATTTTGTCATTCTGTTAGGGCAGTCAGCACTGCAAGCTACTTGACAGACAGGCAAGTTAACTACAGAGATACTAGAGACTATTTTGGTTTTAGTGATGGTCAAAGATAACATGGGTGGTATGAAATTGATGTGGTCTTCTTACAGTAACGTGAAATGAGTGGGGGTGGGGGGGTTGGCCACATTAATCTCAAAAATTAATGTGTTAACTTTCCCAGGCCTATAATGTTTGTACAAATCTATATTCTAATATCTCAAGGGTATGGCAATTCTTGAGAATACATAGTTAAGACAGAAAAGTAAATAAGACAGTTACAACACAAAATTTGTATGAATTATTGTCTATATATCAGTTCACAGGAGTAGCTGCTCTGTTTATCTATCATAAAACAAAAGTGGATAGCTCAAAATACAATGTGTCCATTCAGAAGTTTTTTTTAAAAGAGTACAGTCTATTCATTTTCCCAGTATGCTCAGCTTTACACTTACTTGTAAAACTTGCTTCTGGAACAGTAAGAATTGTGTATTTGGGTAACCAATTTAACTCAAGGGAACATCATTATTTGCCATACATAGGGCTACATTCACTAAACCCAAGTCAGGAACATGTCTTGTGAAATAAGTTGATTAGCATGCATTGTAACGTTTTAACTCCTCTGTCTTCCTAGTTTAAAGCCTGTACTAGATGGACACTCACCACAGAGGTGCTTCCTAGCAGTGCAGCAGGTCATTGACAGTTGCAATCCATCAGATTAAGCTACAGGATGTTTACAAAGTCCTATGGGATGCAGAACAAGCAATTGCGATAAAAAACTGACTCTTCACCATCGATGTGCTATTTATTTTAAGCCTGACTTTCTGAAATTTTCAACATACTGTATCTTCTAAACTGTTAAATAAAATAAATACCATTTTTAAAAATGTGTTGGTTTTGATAAAATTCACCCAACATTTTTGTTTTGAAATATAGTGAGAAAAGCTCCTAGCTTATTATCAAAATTTCACAACTTAATTAGTGGCATATTTTCAATGACTTGCCTTCTTAAAAACAATTCTCTATGGATCTTTTGCCATTTCTGTGAAATAAAATTGTATCATATCCACAAGTATGTTAAAGAACTCCAATGCTACTCATACAGTAATTACATCCTTGCACACGTTTTGCAATTAACATAACTCCATCTAGATGCCATATAAGGATTCAAACTTAGACGTTTCTATAAATAGTAATGAAATAAAGAGGAAAACATACAATGGACAAAATAAAGTGCTTCGATCATTTGTGTGAAAATGTAATTTTTTAAACTGTTTTACTCCTTTCACTTTCAAAAACAACCTGAGTGCAGGCATTCTGTAATTGTTGTTCAGTAAAAATGGATAATCCTTTGCTAATTATCTTAAGTGTTTAACAAAGCAGATTAATTAGTGGACAACTTAAGATTTACTTTTTGTCAAAACGTACATGAATAATTCTTATGTTAAAGCACATGCTCTCATGACTCTCTTGCTTTTGACCTTTTTATTTGTTAATGTTCTAACTGCACTTTTTTCCCCCTGGAACTGACTTGTTCAGTACAGGTATGCAGAAGCATCCCTCACTAGCAAGTGCAAACTCTTCCAGGGCACATGCTGTAAATACACACACTTCCACTGTCACATATACAGGGTCATCAATTTGATATTTATACATAAACTATTTTTTTACCTTTAGAATGGATGAATAAAAGCAAATTTAGCAACAGAAAAAGTATAGATGGCAGGTCATTTAATTGCAAAATTGCAAAAATCATGTTGACCTTGGACTGTGGAAGAAAACTGGAGGCCTCAAAGTTTTGGTCATTTCAAAATGGGGGTGGCATGTGTAAGCCCATTTCTTGGGTGAACCAACAAAGGTATCTTTCTATAGACTTTTCTGAACATCAAAAAAAATAATTATGAAATTTCCTTCTCTAACAATATGCTAAAAGGTTCACTGTAGCTTTTTAAAATCCCGTAACCCTGGATAATAAAAACCTTCAAATCATTTATTACCAGAACTTTGTGTTTGGTCTGTTTATTTGTGCAGCAAGGGTGTTGTCCTTTTTCAAGCATTCATTCCTTTCTTGCATCTGAGGCTGGTTTCAGTTTGCTAGAAACCCAAATGAAATTCTAAGATGAGAGGCTCATAAAATGGTGCTTGATGTTCTCTCCTTTGCTGTGAACTGGGTTTATGTTTCATTTGTCTGATATAGGACAAGGCAGAAGTTAGTGAGTTAATAACAGTTGCTTTTTTGCACAGTTCTGTAGTAACATGAAGATCCTATATTTTAAAAGATATACATTAATATGTAATGTGAGAACTGAATCAGCATCCCAGTGAAGATGGACTCTGCCCCCTTGTTTGGCAAGGAGACCATTATAAATGGAAGTCAGTAAGGAAGCTGAGATATTCTCCTCCTGCGTCAGTACGTGGACAGGAAAGGATGTTGCAGCAGCAGTTACACTGGGGTTGGTGTCCCTGTGGGATACCCTGGTTGAGCCTGGGAAGGACAGGGAAGTAAGTGACTACCTGCTATGAGTAGAGCACTGTATGGATACTTGCAGGGTAGTACGGGATTTAAGATCAATTTTCACATTTTGTTTTGGCTCTTGCCTGGCTTCATTTTAAAACACTTGTCAAATTCACAGGCAATCATGGCACAATTTCACATCTGTTACAATGGACTGGACAAACTATTCAATATTAAACAGGCACTGTAAGAGTTAAACTGCTGTGTGTCACTTATTTTACAAGTGTTCAATGAAAAGGGACTTTTGTGTTTAAATGTTTTTAATGAACAACTAAGTTGAGAGAGAGAGAGAGTAGCGCTGGGGGGTGGATTTACTGAATGGATTACCCGTGATTCTCCACTTAAAAAGAACTAGCAGGTAGTTTGGATAATGTGGGTTCAACAGAGTTTGCTGTGTTGAAAATTAGGCATTCATAGAAAAAACAAACTGAAAATAACCTGCATGATTCTCATGAATTACCCTTACATTCTGCATAAATCTACTCTATATATATATATATATATATATATATATATATATATATATATATATATATATATATAGATAGATAGATATATATAAAATCCTAGCATAAAAGTGCAACGATTGGATCATTTATTTAGTCTCTTATAAATACTCATCGAGCATAGTAGACCTTAGTTTAATGGGAATACTCCAATCGGTAAGAGAGTAAATATTTTATTTCATAATTTTTACTCTGTTAAATACTAATTAATTTTTCTTTTACATATTTATAGAATTTCGTGATTTTGACTCCAATAAATAATAATTTTTCTTTTGTACATTTACAGATTTTACTGGGGGTTGGGCGCCAAAGGCGGCAGGGGGCTTGGTCCCCCTAGTGATACTAATATATTAATGAACTCTAATGGGCCGATAGCATTGCATTATTTACTGTATTACATATTCAAAAAAAAGTTACATTTTTGATAAATATGTAAGTGATAATTTCTCATTATTTTCATTGCAAAATGCAAGTCTGTCTGAAAATGAAATTGACATCTTTAATCAAGCATTGTTTATGACTGTGTTACGAGGCTTTGCTCTGGAAAATTCAAAGGAAAATGGGGCTTAGTTAAACTGCCATCAGTTAATCAGATGTATCAGAAGTATTATTTAACCAAGTGCTTTAATGCATACAACATTTTTTTTAAACTAAAGGCTAATATTATTGGCAGGCGGTGTGGTGTAGTGGTTGAAGCTTTGGACCAAGGACTTCAAAACCTGAGATTGTTGGCTCTAATCCTGCTACCCACACTGTGTGACCATGAGCAAGTCATTTACCTTGCCTATGCTCCAACTGGAAAAAAAACAAAAGAAATGTAACCAATTGTATCTAAAAATGTAGTAAAATACCTTGGATAAAGGCATCAGTCAAATAATAAGTAATGATAATATTATTAGGTCACTGGAGTGGCTTACTCTAGAATATGCTGTACATACTGTAATTGTGGATATGTAAAACATTCCTGCATTAATTTAATTTCTGCTTTTCCTACTGACTTGGCTTTTGTTGATGGTCATTGCAAATCACACATTTACAGGACATTTTCAACTAAAACAGGTAATCACTACAAATAAAGTGACATTTGATGGTAATGGCTATTAGATAAACTTAGATACAGTGATCCCTTGCTATATCGCGCTTCGCCTTTCGCAGCTTCACTCTATCGCGGATTTTATATGTAAGCATATTTAAATATATATCGCGGATTTTTTGCTGGTTCGTGGATTTCTGCGGACAATGGGTCTTTTAATTTCTGGTACATGCTTCCTCAGTTGGTTTGCCCAGTTGATTTCATACAAGGGACGCTATTGGCAGATGGCTGAGAAGCTACCTAACTTACTTTTCTCTGTCTCTCTTGCGCTGAAGGGGGTGTGAGCAGGGGGGCTGTTCACACACGTAGACGATACGGACGCTCGTCTAAAAATGCTGAAAGATTATCTTCACGTTGGCTACCTTCTGTGCAGCTGCTTCGTGAAGCGACATGCTGCACGGTGCTTCGCATACTTAAAAGCTCGAAGGGCACGTATTGATTTTTTTTATCTGTCTCTCTCTCTCTCTCTCTCTGCTCCTGACGGAGGGGGTGTGAGCTGCCACCTTCAACAGCTTTGTGCCGCGGTGCTTCGCATACTTAAAAGCCAAACAGCCCTATTGATTTGTTTGCTCCTTTGAAGAGGAAGATATGTTTGCATTCTTTTAATTGTGAGACTGAACTGTCATCTCTGTCTTGTCATGGAGCACAGTTTAAACTTTTGAAAAAGAGACAAATGTTTGTTTGCAGTGTTTGAATAACATTCCTGTCTCTCTACAACCTCCTGTGTTTCTGCGCAAATCTGTGACCCAAGCATGACAATATAAAAATAACCATATAAACATATGGTTTCTACTTCGCGGATTTTCTTATTTCGCAGGTGGCTCTGGAACGCAACCCCCGCGATGGAGGAGGGATTACTGTACATTATCTAACTGTAATTCTCTATTTTAACAATGAATATACACTGACATCTACCATGAGCATTTTGTAAAGTACTTACTGTATATAGTTAAACTGAAATATCTTAAAATGTTCTTATTATATTAGTTTATGCAAAACATTGACAGAGATCTAAAGCAGAATAATTACATTATGGCTGTAAAATGCATGACAAAGACTATTTTTCTTTATTTTAATATTCTTCATTTTCAAGCTGGTCCACTGTACTCTTTCTCAGCAGTGTGTGTAATTGACAAGAGAAAGAATGAGCTAAAGCCATCAGTGGCAGATTGATTAAATTCTTTCTTGCATATCAATTCTGATTAGACTAAGATTGATGCTAATAACTCAGACTGTTTTAGTTAACTTTGAAAATAGGAAAAATGGATATAATCATCAGTAAATTAAGTTGTTAGTTGTGTCAAGTTAGGAGTGGAGCTGAAATTATAAAGTTACTTAGGTTTATGATTCCTAGTTAGCTGACAATTTAGAATAATATTAATTTAATGTGTACTACTCTGTACTGAAGACATCAGTTTATTGTAAACCAGTAATATACTGCGTGTCCTTGAGTGTACCCTTGGCTGGATTAATAAAGCATCCACAGCTGTTATATCTTGGGTCATTTCATATTATGTCATCCACAATTGATCAGAGTTAACACACAATATGTGATGCATTTTTGTCAAATATTGTCAATTTATCAAAATATTCATAAAAAAGATGAAAAATTCTTAATACACCATAAAACTCATTTACTGGAGCTGGAGAGGGCATGAGAAAGTATTTAATAAAATAATCTGGGCATTTCAGTGTTCTGACCCTGTTCACTAAGAACTATATGATATGAAAAATTAAAACTGGGAATAAAGTGAATGTGATGTGCAAGACTTTTACGAAAAATGTTCTACATACTGATGCTAATCAAACAACAAAGGACATTAAGGGAAACTAGCAACTATTCAGTGAGCCTTTGCTACTTTAGAGTGAGAAAATCAAGTGTCAAAGAAGTAGTTAGACTATGATTTCTAAAGGAAATTAACGTTTAGGAAAAAATACCATTAATAAGACACTTACAGTTTTAACTAGACATTAAGGAATATTTTTTATAAAATATGCCAAATGACAAAATACTATAAATAACACGATCATTTGGCATTGTATATAGCAACCATTTACAATAAAATTCTGACAAAAAAGTTAATGTAATGACCAGCATTGGGATGTGGTTTCCTCACCCAGTAGGGTAGTGTAGTCAGTCATACCAACAGTGCAATTTGTTGCCAAAGGTTTTATTTACAGTGCATCTGGAAGGTATTCACAGCGCATCACTTTTTCCACATTTTGTTATGTTACAGCCTTATTCCAAAATGGATTAAATTCATTTTTTTCCTCAGAATTCTACACACAACACCCCATAATGACAACATGAAAAAAGTTTACTTGAGGTTTTTGCAAATTTATTAAAAATAAAAAAATTGAGAAAGGACATGTACATAAGTATTCACAGCCTTTGCCATGAAGCTCAAAATTGAGCTCAGGTGCATCCGGTTTCCCCTGATCATCCTTGAGATGTTTCTGCAGCTTATTTGGAGTCCACCTGTGGTAAATTCAGTTGACTGGACATGATTTGGAAAGGCACACACCTGTCTATATAAGGTCCCACAGTTGACAGTTCATGTCAGAGCACAAACCAAGCATGAAGTCAAAGGAATTGTCTGTAGACCTCTGAGACAGGATTGTCTCAAGGCACAAATCTGGGGAAGGTTACAAAAAAATTTCTGCTGCTTTGAAGGTCCCAATGAGCACAGTGGCCTACATCATCCGTAAGTGGAAGAAGTTCGAAACCACCAGGACTCTTTCTAGAGCTGGCCGGCCATCTAAACTGAGCAATTGAGGGAGAAGGGCCTTAGTCAGGGAGGTGACCAAGAACTCGATGGTCACTCTGTCAGAGCTCCAGAGGTCCTCTGTGGAGAGAGGAGAACCTTCCAGAAGGACAACCATCTCTGCAGCAATCCACCAATCAGGCCTGTATGGTAGAGTGGCCAGACGGAAGCCACTCCTTAGTAAAAGGCACATGGCAGCCCGCCTGGAGTTTGCCAAAAGGCACCTGAAGGACTCTCAAACCATGAGAAAGAAAAGATTGAACTCTTTGGTGTGAATGCCAGGCATCACGTTTGGAGGAAACCAGGCAACGCTCATCACCAGGCCAATACCATCCCTACAGTGAAGCATGGTGGTGGTAGCATCATGCTGTGGGGATGTTTTTCAGCGGCAGGGACTGGGAGACTAGTCAGGATAAAGGGAAAGATGACTGCAGCAAAGTACAGAGACATCCTGGATGAAAACCTGCTCCAGAGCCCTCTTGAACTCAGACTGGGGCGACGGTTCATCTTTCAGCAGGACAACGACCCTAAGCACACAGCCTATCAAAGGAGTGGCGTCAGGACAACTGTGTGAATGTCCTTGAGTGGCCCAGCCAGAGCCCAGACTTGAATCAGATTGAACATCTCTGGAGAAATCTTAAAATGGCTGAGCACCGACGCTTCCCATCCAACCTGATGGAGCTTGAGAAGTGCTGCAAAGAGGAATGAGCGAAACTGGCCAAGGATAGGATAGGATCATATTCAAAAAGACTTGAGGCTGTAATTGCTGCCAAAGGTGCATTGACAAAATATTGAGCAAAGGCTGTGAATACTTATGTACATGTGATTTCTCAGTTTTTTTTATTTTAATTCACGTTGTCATTATAGGGTGTTGTGTGTAGAATTCTGAGGAAAAAAATGAATTTAATCCATTTTGGAATAAGGTTGTAACATAACAAAATGTGGAAAAAGTGATGCGCTGTGAATACTTTCCAGATACACTATATTATACTGAAAACTGTGCATGAATTTCCCAATGATAATAGGGAGCCAACTTCTGCTCATTGTTGGCCACTCATAATATGTGCATTGGCATTGGCTTATATTTTTATATTATTACATCATCATCATTTTAGAAGGTATAATAATGCAGTGGTTAGTGCTGATCCTTCAGAGACTACATATCTTGGCTTTGAATACCAATGATGGTCATCGTTCATATAGAGTTTTTATGTTCTTCTGATGCGCACATCAGTTTTCCTCCAGGCACTTGAATTTCCCCTCTCACATCCCTGCTATGCCCAGTGATGCTGGGATAAAGGCTGACCCTCCTGTGATCCTTAATTTGATTAGGTAGGTTTGAGAATCTTATATTAGTATCATTTGATAGTGTGAATAGTTCCGAGTCTTGCATTTATGTAATACTTTTCTTTTTGTTGCTGTTTTATTTAACTGGAATTTTGCAATATGAATGCTTTACATTGCTCTAGGAGCAAGTGAATTTTGTTTGTTGTGATCAATAAAGTACTATTTATCTATCCAATTCTGTTATTGATCAGTCACTAGTAGGCAGTAATTATATGTACATTACAGTTACAACTGAATTTGTAACATGTTTGTTTCTTGCAAATGTACAGGTACAGTATGTCAAAGACACTCAACCAAAAACCTATTCTCATGAAAAGAATAGTTTGACCATTTCTGATAAAGAGTGTCCATTCAGTTTGAAATGTTATAAAATATTTATCATTAAAACTACAGAGCCAGATTACTATAGTTTAATAATGGATGAATGGAGTAATCAAAAATGTCTTATTGTTAATATTTCCTTATGACATCCCTGATTTTTTCCTATGTGAAACTTAATAAATTGAAATGTAATGGCAGTTTGCTTATTAGTAGCAAGGCAAACATAATAAATTATCCCTGGCTTTGATCATTATCTGAGACCTCAGTGTAGCCTCATAACATCACATGCATTTATCACATAAAGAACTGTAAAATCTTTTTTAGACAGTTAATCAAATTATTTTCCATCATACATAAGTGAACATTTTAAAGTTATATTTTACATTTTAAGTTTTTCAAGTTGTATTTAGATGGCTTGTTTAGACAATGTTAAACATTTCACAACTTTCAAAGGTATCATTTGACATAACTGTGGAGGTATGTGTTTTTTGAATTTCATCTGTATTCACTTTTTGACTGAAATGTCTTTCAGTATTTATTTTTATAATAGGCATTTTGAAACACTATTCTAATTACTATTTTACTTGGTCATCAGACTGTGAAAGTACATTTTAGCAGTTTTTCTTAGGGTTTTCCTTTGAGTGATTAGTTTAGATAATTTAGGAAACAGTATTTATATTATAGAAAAACATATTATTTGGGCAAATTAAGAGCATGCTGGTAAGTGCAAATAAAAACCTCTAAGATAAATTTTCATTATTAAAACATATTGCATGTTACAAATAAATAAAACAAAATCTAATTGTAAGAGAGTTTTACACCAGACAAATCTCTAAAAAAGATTAAAAAGTTACTAAATGTGAGCTTTCAGTATTTATATTTTAATCCATTTTAATTACTGTCTTTCTCCTGGTTAGTGTCATGGAAAGATGCAGGGAGATGTATCCTGGCAAAAACAGAAACAAGACAGGAACCAAGCTTCCAGTGGGTATTAGCATTGGATACATTCACTGATAAACCCACACTTGCTCACACCAGAATAATTTAATGTGCAATTAAGCTTACTGCACTAACCTAAGGATTGGAATGATATAGAAAATCATGGCAAATATATTGTCTAATACTGACAGACTTGTTTCCTATTCTGAAGCACTGTTCCAAAAGAAAAGAGATGTATAAAATATCTTAAAGGAGCATGTGCATGGTCAAATCCACCCTTTGCCGTTTGATTTAGATTTAAGACTTACTGATGTGCCAAGAATTGTCTGGTAATATTTGTATAATTGTTTAAGGTAAGAAAGCAATTTTTTTTTTAATGTTGACATTGCTGGCAGGAATGCAAGTGTCCCATCCATCAATTACCTCTCTCTCTGCTAGCTATGAATTTCCATACCCTCATGAGTTGAGAATGTGTTCTTTTGGTATATGATTGGATTCCATAATTGCAGTAAATCCTTGATAGGTAGCAATCGTGGAAGAAAATAAGCCACAATATTTTAATTTACCTAAAGGAGGTCTTAATAGCATTAATGCTGATCCAGAACTTTAAATTCTGAATGTCAGTTAAAGCAGTTTCACATTTTTTTATAGTTTGGATATCTTACCCCCCCTGCTGTTCCATCAGTTACTGTTAACCTGCTTACAAGAGTTAGCTCATGTCTGGTAACCCTAAGTTAGCATACATTTATCAGTTTTATTGCTTACAGAGATCAATTAATTGTCTTACCAGTAACTGCCTGACCCTTGAAACTCCAAAATATCTATAAAGATACAGATTTTGAATAACTTAAAGAAAATAACTAGGATGAAACTATTTAATATATATGAAACCTAGTTCATTAACTATTGTTAAACAACTACATATTTAATGGATATTTAGGATTTAAAGTTAACAGAGCAGAATATAAACCCTGAATAGACATATACAAACTGAGCATATATTCTTCCACACAATCATGAACGCTACTTTTGCATACTTCCAAGTTTACTGTGGTTTCACAAGTAGATGTTTAATTTACTAAATGGTGGTGCAGTGGTAATGCTATTGTCTTACAACATTGAGATTGGGGTTCATGTCCAAGGGGGCTTCCTGCGTGGAGTTTCCATGTTCTCACTGTATCATTGCAGGTTTTCTCTGGGAGGAAACCGGAGCGCCCACAGTCCAAAGACATCCAGTTTAGGTGAACTGGTGATGCTAAATTGGCCCTAATGTATGTGTGTGTATGTTTACCCTGTGATGAACTGTCCTGAATAAATGGAAGAATGCTTAATCCCACATTAATACGTTAAACTGGATTGCTTTTTGAATACTTGAATCACTGATAACATGTAAGAAGAGAAAAACTACCTGTTTTGTGTTGTTTCCAAAACAGAACCCATTTTCAATATGAAACATTTGAAACCCAAATTAAAATATATTGTTTACGGTGTTAACTGTACATGCAAAATTTCATGAACCTCCACTCCACTATTTTGAAGTCATACATGGTTTTTGTGGTGTTAACTTTCCTATTAGAACCCCCTAATGGAATTCTAGAAACTGCATGAAGTCCATATTTTAAATTGCATGAACAATTTTAATTCTCTTTAAACTTTTTATTGCCAGGCAACATAGTTCTCAGGAATATCTCTTGGTATTACATCCTTACATATAACAAGGTAGTTACAATTACAGCACAATATACAATACATAACAGCATCACAATGTTATAAGCACTAGTAATGAAAAATATATTGCACAGAACACAAATAAATTAACCTCCTTAGTGTTGTAAAAAGCATTGTGTTGTTTTTTTGGAATGAAAAATTACATTTGTATTAAATTTCAAAAGTATAATAATGATAAAAATAATAATAGTAATCTATACTAATAAAAGGCAAAGCCCTCACTGACTGACTCACTGACTGACTGACTCACTGACTCACTCATCACTAATTCTCCAACTTCCCGTGTAGGAAGAAGGCTGAAATTTGGCAGGCTCATTCCTTACAGCTTACTTACACTCTGAAGGGCACAAACCACGTTAGATTTCAGCCGTTAAACGCGCAAAAATGTCGGTACACCAGATAAATAAGCGCAACATATTATCAGTTGTATTGTATGCTTACAATACATATAGAAATGTGTTAATCGTTAACTAATAGTATGGGATGGTGTTTTTCGACTCGCACCTTGATTTAAACGATTCCATGTCTTGGTGGGTTTGCGTAGCTTATTGTCAATATCTTTACACCTGTTTTTAAAACTTATTGACCGAAACGGGCTTTCACGAAAAAAGTTAGGGCTTTGCTACAGGATACACCCTCCACAAGTTAAAGAAGTAAAAATAAAAGGTATACATTTCTGTTTTATTTAAACCTTTTAAGTTCGTGTAAGAATACATATTAACACATGTGCAATTAAACGTGTGCATTTACGGGGTGATTTCTCAGGCTTAAAAGCTCGCCTTTTATTAAAAAGATAAATGCAAACTGTTTTCATTCTTAAGGGCACAAACCAAGTTGAATTTCAGCCGTTAAACAAGCAAAAATGTCGGTACACCAGATAAATAAGCAACAACAACAACAACAACAACATTTATTTATATAGCACATTTTCATACAAAAAGTAGCTCAAAGTGCTTTACATAATGAGCGCAACATATTATCAGTTGTATTGTATGCTAACAATACATATAAAAATGTGTTAATCGTTAACTAATATTATCGGATGGTGTTTTTCGACTCACGCCTTGATTTAAACGATTGCATGTCTTGGTGGGTTTGCGTAGCTTATTGTCAATATCTTTACAGCTCTTTTTAAGACTTAATTTAAAAAGGTTTTCTTTTCTTCTTAATAAAAATTTAAAAGCAGTACTTCGCCGGTGCGAAGCGCTCACTTCACTCTTTTACGGGAATCGAACCTCGGACGTCAGCACTAGAGGCGAAGCCCCTAAAATTGTGCCACGGCGTGTGGTTCGTTTATTTGATAGCATGTAGATCGGGGTAATTACATTCACGGCATTCGTAGTCTGATTCACAATCTGATTGTATGGGTGGTTACCTACCTGGTAACGCTTATGGTTATCCAGCAAGTCAGCTCGAAGTGATCACTCGAGTAAAGGCAGCTTCACAAAAAAACAGATCCTTAACAAACTGTTATTAGTATATTTTCTCTCAATTTAAAAAGGTTTTCTTTTCTTCTTGATAAAAATTTAAAAGCAGTACTTCGCCGGTGCGAACCGCGGGGATTTGAGCGACTGACGCATACAGACATATTCATGAGTGCAGGTATTTTGGAAAGAAAGCACCGTGTAAACCTAAAGTTTAAATTAAGTTCATAGACCTACAAAAGGTTGCCATTGATTTCAGGCAAGATTGCTTTTCTCCTGTACAACTATACGTTGCATTCTCAAGAGTGTGCTTGCACAGCTTGGTCATATTACAACCGGAGTGCTGAACTGACAACGTGCTATACAAACGGAACTATAACAATCGTAAAAAAACAACAAAAAAAAAGAAGCGAAGAACCCTTGCATTTAATAAAAAGGCTCCTTCCTTGGCGTTCGTTTATAAAACAGCGGAAAAGCTGTGTTAAGGCTGCTTCACAAAAAAACTGATCATTAATATAGATATAGATATATATAGATATAGATATATATATATATATATGTATGTATGTCTATATATATATATATATATATATATATATATATATATATATATATATATATATATATATACTAATAAAAGGCAAAGCCCTCACTGACTCACTCACTCACTCACTCACTCACTGACTGACTGACTCACTCATCACTAATTCTCCAACTTCCCGTGTAGGTGGAAGGCTGAAATTTGGCAGGCTCATTCCTTACAGCTTACTTAGAAAAGTTAGGCAGGTTTCATTTCGAAATTCAAAGCGTAATGGTCATAACTGGAACATATTTTTTGTCCATACACTGTAATGGAGGAGGCGGAGTCACGTATCGCGTCATCACGCCTCCTACGTAATCACGTGAACTAAAAACAAGGAAGAGATTTACAGCACGAGTCACACGCGGGAACGAAGGTAAATGACGTTCATTTTTGACTGTCTTTTAATACTGTGTAAGCATACATATTAACACATGTGCAATTAAACGTGTGCATTTACGGGGTGATTTCTCAGGCTTAAAAGCTCGCCTTTTACTAAAAAGGTACATGCAAAACTATTTTCAATCATTCTATGATCTGCTTCTCACAACTGAAGGCACCGTGGCTGATGGTAAATGACGTTAATTTTTGAGTGTCTTTTAATACTGTGTAAGCATACATATTAACACGTGCAATTAAACGTGTGCATTTACGGGGTGATTTCTCAGGCTTAAAAGCTCGCCTTTTATGAAACGCGGGAACAAAGGTAAATCACGTTCTTCACTGTCTTTTAATACTGTGTAACCATACATATTAACACATGTGCAATTAAACGTGTGCATTTACGGGGTGATTTCTCAGGCTTAAAAGCTCGCCTTTTACTAAAAAGGTAAATGCAAAACTATTTTCAATCATTCTATGATCTGCTTCTCACAACTGAAGGCACCGTGGCTGATGTTACGTCACTTGCTGTCCGACCATAAGCTTTACCTGCTAGGTAGCCGGACACTCACTTCACTCCCTTTCGGGAATCGAACCTCTGAGGTTTTCTTTTGTTCTTAATTAAAATT